>NC_059438.1:45259556-45278343 GCF_021028975.2 Sphaerodactylus townsendi | reverse complement strand
TCCCAGGACTGAGGCCAGGCTGAACTGGAAGATCTTTGACCCCGGGGGGGGGGCGAAATTGTCAATCTGGAAGCCCCCGCTCTTGTCTATGTGCAGTAGCCTGGATTAATTAGATAGCTGAGGTTGCCTGTAGGGCTTGATCTAAACCACCGGCGGGGTGGTGGAGCGAAAGCCTGACGGAGGAAAGAGAGCGTGGAGATCACTGAGACCTGTGGCAGGGGTCTCAGGCTCTCGGGTACCAGACAGACTCTGGCATGCGAAGAAGGGTGCTACTTCTTCGAACTAAGGGGAGGCTGGTGGCAGTGGCCTCCCTCGTTTCTCCCCCCTTCCTTGGAGTCCTGGCGGTAGGTGCTAGGACATTACTCCTTGGACGCAGGAGTGCCAGGATCTGAGGCAGTTCCTTCATTTGTGATCATCAGATGACCCAGGAGTCAGTGGCAGTGACCCCTGGTGGATGCTTATGGTGTTTTCCCGCTACACCCCTCCAGCCTGTCAACTGCTTTAAAGGCTGGGGAATTTAAATTCAGCCGCCGCCCCTATAGTCTTCGTTGCAGCCTCCAGCTGGTGACTCTCTGGAGGTTGAGCTGTGACTCTGAACTTGTAATTTTCAACTTGCACCTGCACTTTATTACTTGTCCTTCATTGTATTAGTCTCTAGTTTTATATATTTTAGTAACTTCAGTGTAGTTAAGTTAGCTAGCTGAGGAGGAGGGCTAGAGATGTGATAGAGGGTTAAGTGGTAGGTATTAGATTAGATTATTAGACCTACAGTTAATTGTGATAGGCTGGTTAGGAGCTAGTTAGCTAGCTTCTGATTTGTTAGTAGCTGGAGTGGGGGTCTTTTTAGCTGTTAGGTCAGGATTTGTTTCTGAGCTATAATGGGAGGGGGCAGTGAAAAGGGCATGGAGGGGGGCTAGGGGGTCAGGGGATCCCAGTCATATGGGGATGGGGTAGGTATGACGGTAGGCAGGGGCCATATGAGAGAAGGAGGGGGCGATGTGATCATGCTCACCCCCCTTCGGGCCTCCGACCTATCCTGAGGAATGAGGGTAGTGGGGCTCAGGTACTCCCTGCTTTGTCCTTGGTGTTGATTAATGACAGGTCCATCAATAATAAGACCACGATGCTCCTGAATTTTCTCGGGGCTGAGCAGGTGGACCTGGCTTGCATCACCAAAACCTGGGTGTGTGATGGAGAGACAGTGGCTTTGGCCGAGGTCTCGCCCCCAGGTTTCGCATGTATCCACCAATCTCAAACCCAGGGCCGGGGTGGTGGTGTGGCATTGTTCATCTGGGATTCCATCCCCTTCAGGGCAATCCCTGTCTCAAGGATCACTGGTATGGAGTGTGCTGGCCTAGAGTGGGTGGCCTTGGAGAGGTTGGCTGTCTTCCTGGTGTACCGGTTGCCTAGCGCACCGGGGGACAGCCTGCCGTGGCTGCTGGAGGTGGTGGCTGACTGGGTGTTGCGATTCCCCAGACTGCTTGTCTTGGGTGATTTCAACGTCCATGTCGACACCGCCTCTTGTTCTGCGGACCTAGTGTCATCCATGGGGACGCTAGGCCTCTCCTTAATAAATTCTGGCCCCACTCATGAGGCCGATCACACTCTGGATTTGGTCTTTGGGTAGGGTGTTAACATGGTCGTATCCTCTATTGATAGAGTGCCATGGTCCGACCATTTCGCCTTGTAGGTCCGGGTGGACCCGCCGTGCCAACCCTGTCTAGGCGACGGACAGATTTTTGTCCGCCCAAGGAGACTTATGGATCTGATTGGATTCCTGAATGCTCTGCGGGATCCTGAGCCCTTTGGCACCCTCGATGAGCAGGTAGAGGACTGGAACTCCAGGCTCTCTGATGCCATCGAAGTGGTTGCTCCCCGGCGACCTCTGCGCCTCTGCTCCCGGCTAGCTCCCTGGTATACTGAGGAGCTGCGTGGAATGAAGCGGGAACTCAAACGTCTAGAGCGAGTGTGGAGGAAGTCTCATGACGAAGCTGCACGAACATCTTACAGGACGTTTATAAAGACCTATGAGATGGCAACGAAGGGGGCAAAGGAGTAATTCTCCTCCTACCTTGCGCTCGCTAGCTCACGCCCAGCCCAATTATTTCGGATTATTTGGTCTCTTACCTCATTATCTGAGGGTTCTACAAATTCCCAATTGGCTATTGGCTGTGAGGCATTTATGAGCTTTTTTGCGGATAAGGTTGCATTGCTCCACCAAGACCTTCCATCCACTATTGGTACAATTAATGAACTGGAGGCTCCATGGCCGTCTTCAGGTCCATGTTCGGACCAGTTTTCCCTCGCTGGGTCCGATGTTGACAGAGTACTGGCTGCTGTTAGACCTACTACCTGTCCTCTGGATCCGTGCCCCTCCTGGCTTATTAAAGCATGTCGGGAGGAGCTACGACCCCACCTGTTGAATATCATCAATTGCTCCCTTGAGCAAGGAGTATTTCTGGGTGGGTTGAAGGAGGCGGTGGTCCGCCCACTCTTGAAAAGACCATCCTTAGATCCTGGCAATCTGGCCAATTACCGCCCAGTTTCGAATCTTTAGTTTCTGGGGAAGGTAATTGAGAGAGTGGTGTTGGAGCAGCTTCAGGGCTTGCTGGAGGAAACGGCAGCCCTCGATCCCTTCCAGTCTGGCTTCCGTGCTGGGCATGGGACCGAGACCGTCCTCATCGCCATCACAGATATGCTCCGCATGCAACTCGACCGTGGCAGATCGGCGCTGTTGGTATTATTAGATCTTACCGCAGTGTTTGATGTGGTCGATCATGACCTTTTGGTCCACCACCTGGCCGTTTCCAGGGTCCGGGGCACTGTCCTTCAGTGGATTGCCTCGTTCCTCCAGGATAGGGGTCAGCAGGTGTGGCGTGGGACCAGGTTTCCCAAAGGTGCCCGCTTGATTGCGGTGTGCCCCAGGGGGGCTTGTTATCCCTGCTTTTATTTAACATCTACATGTGACCCCTTGCTCAGTTGGTGTGGAGCTTTGGGCTGGCCTGCCATCAATATGCGGATGACACCCAGCTCATTCTGATGATGGAGGGGGGGCGACCTCAGCCCCTGCAGGTCTGCAGCATTGTTTGGAAGCGGTCGTTGGTTGGTTGAAACAGAGCAGGTTGAAACTAAATCCATCGAAGACGGAGGTCCTTTGGCTGGGCCGGGGTGGGGAACACGGGGATTTTCAGCCGCCTGTCTTTGAGGGGGTGTCTTTAACCCCTACCTCCCTGGCCTGCAGCCTGGGGGTCCGCCTGGATTCCTCCCTTTCCATGGAGAACCAGGTGGCCCATGTCACCCATCTTTACCATCTTCGTCAGGTCAGACGGCTGGCCCCCTATCTCTCCCAGGCTGACCTGGCCACTGTGATCCACGCAATGGTCACCTCCAGGCTGGACTACTGTAACTCACTCTACGCAGGCCTTCCCTTACGGTTGATCCCAGAGTTGCATTCCTTCCCCCACTTCATGTTAGCACTGCAGCAGCAGTTCGAGGATCCATTCGAGGAAGAGAAGGCCCATGCCAGATTGCGGCAAATCAGGCAAGGGTTCCAATCCATGCATGAGTACGTCTTGGAGTTCCACCAGCTAGCCGGGGTGGTCCAGGATTAGCCGAAGCAGGTGAAGATTCACTTCTTCCGAGAGGGGCTTCGCCCAGAGGTGGCACAATGGGCCATGGTAACTACGGAGCCAACCTCCCTGGTGGGGTGGTACACGTGGGCGGGCGAAGCAGAAGTCCATCTGGGCAGAGTGCAGCTACTGAAACAGTGGGGCAATCCCCCGCTGTCTTCTCCCCATACCCCATCGGGGGGCACCTCTCTGGCTCGTGGTGGCAAGGAGGCTGGGGAATCTCTTTACACTTGGCGGCAACAGCTGGGACTTTGCCTGAGTTGCGGCGGAGAGGGGCACAAAGCGGCCGTGTGTCCTAGCAAGAAACCCGACCCTCCGGTAGTCCCTGCCAGCGGCGCAGCAAAGGCCGGGATGGCTAAGGGCCCAGAGAGAAAGTCCCCGTTCAAGAAGGGTTCGGGACTAAACAACACAAGCCTTTATTGGCATACAAAACAGGACAAATTTTTTTAAACAAAACAAAGTTAAGAAATACAGTTAAAATTACTAATTTCCAGTATAAAATTTGCAACAGTTTCACAAAAGAGTACATCAGAGCTGTTCAGGAGATTAGGTATTTTATAACACTTTTGCCACTGAGAACATTGCAAGAAAATTGAATACATGTATTTCATGCGTATCTTATTGTATTTAGGGCATACAAACAGAGAATGGTCAAGTGTTTCAACCGTAATCATATCACATGGACAAACTCTTTTCGAACGTTCCATATTCTTAAATCTTTCCTCCAGCAGAGCTGATGGCAGCCCATTACATCTTCCAGTAGCCAAGGCTCTCCTCTGGTGGGATTAATCAGCAGACGAAGATATGCTACCATAATTCCACACTCACATGGGATTAATGATGTAGTCGGGGAACAGGTTGTCTTGGCTGCAAGAGTCAAATTATGAAAATCAAGATCCAAGAGCCTATTCTTAACTAGTCTGAAGGCTTCCACTTTTGTGAACATAAGGAGTGATTCCAAAGGGAAACCAATAGCTTCAACCTTTCTAAAGATCAAAGTATACCATTCTGAAATAAAGAGATCTGATAACAGAGAGGGAATATAACTATTGGATCCCCCTAGAAAATGTATACGCAGCCAATATTTTATGGCCCTTATCCATGCCAAGGTTTCTAGAGTTGTTTGGCTCATCTCAATGCACAACGCAGCATAAGACACACATCTAGGGAGCCCCATTAGTTTCTAAAGAAATTTGGAATGTAATAAATTAAATGATGTATTTATTGCCGAAATCCAAATGGGGGAACCGTACAGTAGCAAGGAGCCAATCCTAGCCTCAAAAACCTTCACGGCAGCAGGAATGTACTGATTGCCTTTACTGTAAAAAAAAAAAGCGATATATTGCCGTCATGTTGGTATGTGCCGAGGTAGTTACTGCTTGTTGCTGTGAGGACCATGACAAATTATACCTATAGCAAATGCCAAGGTATCGGAAATATTTGACCTGCTCAATTTTGTGGCCCTTAATTCGCCAGGACATGGGCTTCCAACTCTTAGCAAAAATGAGAACTTTAGTTTTAGCATAGTTGATTTCCAGTCTGTTCTCTTCGCAATAATTAGCAAACCTGTACATTAGGCGTTTAAGGCCAATACTGGACAAGGACAATGCCGATGATGCAGTTTTATTACCAAGAACAAGATCAGGTCTCAGAAACATTCTGACTAAGTGTGGTGAATACTGTTCAAATAACAGGTTGGTCATTAACCCAATTAAGTCTAAAATTGTGGTTTTTTTCCAATGTTTTTAGTCCTTCAAGATGGTCTATCCAAGGTGCTGACATCGAGCAAGTTAAATTGTTCAAATATCTTGGGATAATATTCCATCATAAGTCAACCTGGACCACACAGAGAGATAACACCCTTAAAGCCTGCAAAAATTTATCCGCTGCAGTACTGAAATTCTTTAATATCAATGGTGGTAGATTCACACCAGCAGCGTTGAAGGTGTTTAACGCGAAGGTGGCCCAGCGCCTTTTGTATGGTATCCCCATCTGGATCCAAGCATGGCCCCAGAAATTGGAACGCATTCAATCCAATTTCCTATATAAGATCTTTGGAACCCTGTATTGTGTCCCCTATGGTGTTCTTTGTTTGGAATCAGGGCAACATTTATTAGAAACAAGGGCATGGGTTGTTACTTTTAAGTTTTGGCTGCGTCTTTGTTTCTGCACTGACCGTAACAGTTTGTCCCAGTTAGAAATGAGAGAGCTTCAGCTTTCGAAATGGTGGCTACATATTGAAAAAAAGATCTTTTCCTTGGGCTTCTCTTGGGAGTCCCTACAAATGCTCACCGCTCTGGAGATTTACCATCGCTTAAAGTCTAGATTATTCGATCAAGAATATCAATTTCTCCTGAGCAAAGCGCAAAGCTCTTGCTCTCCAATATTCTTTGGGATTATCCCTCAGAAATCTAGCCCTGCTATATACCTGGAACATCTTGTTAATTACAATTGCAGATGGGTCATGACTAGAGCAAGGTGTAACTCTTTTCCGTCAGTACATCTTCAAGGTCGCTTCTCTAATATCCCACAAAATGAGCATTGCTGTCGTTTTTGTCCTAACACAACTGATTCACTTTCTAATATTCTGCTTCACTGTTCAAAATAAAACAACATCAGAACTGATTTGAGAACTGTATTACCAACAGGATTTATGCTCTTTTCTGATAAGATAAAAATGGCTAAGCTTCTAAATAACTCTAATGCTGAAATCTCTGAAGCTGTTGCTACATTTTTACTCTATGTACTGCAAGTTGTGCAATAATGATCTTTTTATTGTATTTGGAATTCATGACACACTCTGGTTTTATGCCTAATAAAGGTTTTGGATTTAGATTTGGATTTGGATTTGGACAAGGACAATAACACTGCATCGTCTGCATACAATATTAAAGGAACATGGGTAAGATGTAATTTAGGACTATGCCCATTCACCGACACCAAAGCATGAGGTAAATCATTGAGGAATAAATTGAATAAAGTAGGAGCCATATAACCTTGTTTAACCCCAGGAGGGGTACTAATTCTGCTAGTTAACGGACCTTCCCCGGAACATCTAACTTGGCAAACAGTGTTGGTATACAACTGTTTGATCAGGAATAGAAGTCTGGGGTCAACATTCAATGACCTCATCTTGTCCCACAGGAGATTTCTTGTCACGGTATCAAAGGCTCCTTTTAGGTCAATAAAAGCAGCAAATAATTTAGAAGCCTTTGTAGTAGTATACTTATTTACCAGATGGGAGAGTACTAAACAGTGATCCAAGGTTGACTTATTTCTACAAAATCCTGCTTGCTCAGGTCCAATGATTTTAGTTTGATCCAACCAAGTTTGCAATCTAATCAATAATAATTTTGAATAGAGCTTTCCAATTACCGATAGTAGGCTAATTGGCCGGTAATTGGAAGGACCAGTAGGGTCTCCCTTTTTGTAAATTGGCACTAATATGGCTAATCACCAGCTGTTTGGGATAACACCTGTATTATTAATGATGGTAAACACTGCCACCAGGAGAGGGGTCCACCACTCCAGATCTGATTTCAAAATCTCCAGGATAATTTAATCTGGACCAGCCGCTTTCCCATTCTTTAGACCACTTATCAGATCAGCAATTTCCTGTACTGAGACAAGAGGCCAGTCAGGCAATTCAAGAGAGTCTACCATGGGGCACGGGGTTTCCAACTCGTCAGCATAAAAAAGGTTAGAAAAATAGCTATGCCAATTAAATGGGGAAATTGATGAGGTTGATGTCAGGCCCAAATTACATGGTCCATTAATTTTGATGCCAGAACTGCTCGGAATTATTTGTTGCAGTCACGTGTAAAAGTTGGTTCCATTTAAGTTCCGCTAGATATTGCTGCTTCTGTTGTATACAATGTTGGAGATAGCACTTTAGGTTCTGAAGGCTAGCAAGATCCATGTTGGAATTAGATCTTCTGAATCTCCTATATAGGGACCTGGGTTTGGGACTACAAGTGGAGCCGTGCGAGGTGAGTTTGGCCTCCAAGGAGCCGGGTGGCCCTGAGTCCAGCAAGGAGTTGGCGGGAAATGACAGCGACCTGGCCTGAAGTGCACCCGATGCCAGGTGCCTTCTAAAGGCACGGAACTGAAGGTGAGTGTAACCAACAGCCCATTCCTTCTTCCTGTGACTGTGTCAAATCAGACTTGTGGGACTAGTGTGCAGACGCAGGCACTCGTTGACTTGGGGTGCACCTGCTGCCTAATGCAGCAGTCCCTAGTGAACCAATTGGGGCTGCAGCAAGTCCCCCTACACTGCCCCATCCTGTTCAAGCAGATGGACGGGTGTACATTGGGGGACGCACCGCCCACGCATCGAACAGAACCCGTCCTTATCCAATGCTGGGGGCACTGGGAAGAGGAGCAGTTCATCATCGCCAAGGTGGCCAAATATTCCCTGTTACTAGGAGTGCCTTGGCTACGGGACCCCGACCCAGATATCTCCTGGTCCTCCAACTCTATCCAATTTGTTGACCCCCTTGTGGTGACCATATGTCTGGTCCTCTGCTGCTGCAGGCAGGGAACTCCCACGAGGTTGCTGGGAGTGTGCTGGACATCTCGGACATCCCTCAGCCCTACCGGGCCCTTCGGAGGGTGTTCAAGGAAACGGAGTGTGACAAGCTGCTGCCCCACCATAAGACTGACTGTAAGATCGAACTACTGCCTGGTACTAAGCTCCCGAAAAGCCGTCTCAACCCCATGAGCCCGTCGGAAGCCCAGGCGCTTCAGGACTTTTTGGACAAAAACTTGAAACGGGGTTTCCTAAAAAGGGCAAGCAGTGATTTTGCCGCTCCCGTACTGTTTGTGCGGAAGAAGGACGGCTCCCTTCAGCTTTGTACTGACTATCGGGGACTGAACGCAGTCTCCACGTGGAACAAATATCCATTGCCCCTGATCAAGGACTTACTGAGTTGTCTGGGGATGGGCAAAATTTTCACTAAGTTGGATTTGCGGGAAGCCTACTATCGGGTGCGGATCACCAAGGGGTACAAGCACCTAACAGCTTTCAACACGAGGATGGGTCAGTTTGCCTACCGCGTCCTCCCATTCGGGTTATCTGGGGCTCCCAGAACTTTCATGTGTTTGATAAATGAGGTTCTCCAGGATTTTCTGTTCAAGAGGGTGGTGGTGTATTTGGATGACGTCCTTATTTACTCCCAGGCGGAGGAGGAGCACGTTAAGACTGTGCGGGCTGTGCTACAGCGGCTCCTCGACAATGACTTGTTCGTTAAACTTTCCAAATGTGACTTTCATAAGGAGCGGCTGGACTTTCTGGGTTACTGGATCTCCAGCCAGGGGTTAGAGATGGACCCGGGTAAGGTGCAGGATGTGGTGCAGTGGCAGGAGCCCCGAACCAGGCGTCAGTGGCAGTCGTTCCTGGGCTTTGCCAATTTCTATCAGGACTTTATCCCTAACTTTGCTCGGCTGGCTCTCCCCCTCACTGATTTGCTGTGCATGAAGGAGAAAGGGCCAGTGGCTACCAAGCCTTCAGCTCCGCTGCTTTGGTCTCCGGAGTGTGGGCAGCCTTCCAGGCACTTAAGCACGCCTTCACGTCGAAACCCTATACTACGCCATGGCGACCCTCCCAAGCCTTTTATTGTTTATGTTGATGCTTCGGACAAGGCTATGGGCGCTGCCCTACTACAGAAGGGGGGAGATGGGAGGTTGTATCCATGTGCCTATCTCCCACAAGTTTTCGGGGGCTTAGCGTCACTGGATGGTTGGGGATAAGGAGACGGGGGCAATCAAGTGTGCTTTGACTGCCTGGCAACACTGGCTGGAGGGTGCGGCCCTCCCTTTCGAGGTGTGGACTGACCATTGGAACTTGGCGGTGCTTCGTGCTTGTAAAGGTTTCAATGGTGTTGATTCTCAGCACAGCCGCTTGGCCTTGAGTAGATTCCAGGGCTCGGGCGATGGGCCAGAAACGGCTGCGATTTCTTGGGCAGAGGCCTTATCTCACGGAGAGAGATGAGCATGCCGTTCCCATGAGAATGGGACTGGGGAAACCGGGAGGGGGATGGGACGGAGAAAGTTATAACCTGTGGGTCTGGCGGGAAGACTTCATTCCTGCCACGCCGTGTACGTGAGCTTTCTAAGATGTCTGAATAAACGGTCTTTCAACCAATAAAGCCTTTTATTTCTGCTCTATGGAATTCCTTACATTGTGGCAGGAATGAACAGGAGCTGAGGAAGCAGCGGGACAGGATGACCCGAGTTGGCGCCTACACTGTTACCCGAGCGCCCGACACCATTGCCCGTCCTATCGGGGCGACGCTTCTGGGTCCTGCTACTCGCGCTCCTGCCGCCTCCCAAGGTCCTACTACTCAACGGGGACCAGCGGCGCCAGGCCCCGTGCCTCCCCCGATTCCTGCTCCTCCTGCTCCACCGCCCCAACCTGTGCAACCGCAGCCCCAGCGGGTTCCAAGGGCCGTGGAGAGAGGATACTACAGGCCCCCGATCCCTGCCCGTTTCGATGGGACCGCTTCTAAACTCCCATACTTCATCTTGCAACTCAATGCACATATGGAGGAATATGATGACTTATATCGATCTGAACGTGAAAAAATACGGGACATCGGGTCTGTCCTGGACGGGGTGGCTGCTGACTGGTTTGTGACCCTTTTTGAGCTGCAGGCGGATGATACTCGCACAGTGGCTGCATTTCTTCAAGCCCTAAGAGCCCGCTTCCAAGATCCAGACGCTGAAAATGAAGCCATCCGTACCATAAAATCTATTCAACAGGGCAACCGTTCTTTTGCCGAATTTGCTCGTGAGTTCCGGGCAGCGGCTGCTCGACTTCCTCCGGAGTGGCCTGAACGCATGAAATGTGAATACTTCTCTGATGCCATCGACGTAAAACTTCGAGAGATGGTGTTTCTCATCCGTATCCCGCGCACTATCGCTGAGTGGATCGACTTGGGATCGCAAGTAGCGGCTCGTTTGGACTACGCTCGCTTGGGGGGGGCGACCGCGCCCGAAACCCGCCACTACGACCACCTCGTCAACTCGCAAGCCAAGCCCAGCCGTCTCTACCGAAACCACCTCTGAACGCCGTCGACGTTTAGGATTGTGCCTTTATTGCGGGGGACCAGGCCATCTGGCTGCCAACTGCCCGAAAAAACAGAAGCCCACCGCACCGACCCCACGCACCACCTCTGCCAAGCCACCACGGAGATCCGGCCCTACTCCAACGGGCTCGTCTAAAGCTGTTACCGAGGGGGAACCCGAGGAGGGGGAGGTGGCAGTTTGCCTCTCATCGGCGCCCATGGATGTGGATCCTACTCCAGATGCGGTGAGTGAAGGCAGCGCCCCCATTACTGTTCAAGCGATTCTGGCCAACCCTGCTAAGCATACACGTATTTTAGCCTCGGCCCTCGTAGATTCTGGTTGCTCCCATTGCTTAATGCGGCCCCAAGTGGCTGAAGAGCTCGGTTTAGACCGAGTTCCTCTAGCAAAGCCCATACCGTTCACACAAATGGACGGCAGCCCACTCGGAGCCGAGGGCCCGGCTCGATTCAAAACGCAACCTGTCCTCCTTCGTTGCGCTGACCATTGGGAGAAGATTAGTTTCATACTTGCTCCGGTGGCCAAACATTCCATTGTCCTGGGCATGCCATGGTTATTGCTACATGAACCAAATATTATTTGGAAGGAACGGATTCTAGAATTCACTGATCCCCCCTGTGGAGAGCATATGAATTGGAGGGAAAACCCACCATCCAATGAGATAAATCCCTTGGTTTCTGCAGCGGTGCACATCCCAATGGCTCTCAATTCCACAGGCATCCCTCCAGCTTACCAGGACTTAGCCAGAGTATTTCAAGAACAGGAATGTGACCAATTGCCCCCCCATAGAGACACTGACTGCAAAATCATATTACAGCCCGGGGCTCAACTACCCAAGGGTAGAATTTATCGCATGAGCCCCAACGAGGAGAAAGAACTCCGTGCCTTCTTAGATAAAAACCTTGCTCGCGGATTCATACGACGGGCTACCAAACATACGCACGCTGCTCCTGTCCTGTTTGTAAAGAAGAAGGACGGGTCTTTAAGACTTTGTACTGATTACCGAGGATTAAATGCTGTTTCCATGTCCAATAAATACCCCTTGCCCTTAATCAAGGACCTTTTAGATGCATTGGGCAAGGGACGGATTTTTACTAAGTTGGATTTGAGAGAAGCATACTACAGAGTCAGAATTGCAGAAGACTACGAGCATTTGACAGCATTTAACACTAAATTCGGACAGTATGAATACTTAATTATGCCATTCGGGTTAGCTGGGGCACCCGCCGCATTCATGGCCCTCATCAATGAAGTTTTGCATGATTTATTATACAAAGGAGTAGTTGTGTACTTAGATGATGTTTTAATTTACTCACAAACCGTGGAGGAGCATGAGGCTTTGGTTCGGGAAGTATTACAACGCTTGCTCGACAACTCCCTCTTCGCAAAACTGTCTAAGTGCTGCTTTCATCAACCCTCCATAGACTATTTGGGCTACAGGATCTCATCCGAAGGTTTAAAAATGGATCCTGCAAAGGTTGAAGCAGTCCAGCAATGGCCAGCCCCCACCAACCGGAAAGAGCTACAATCTTTCCTAGGGTTTGCTAATTTTTATCGTGACTTTATACCCCGTTTTGCTGAATTGACCCTTCCACTCACAGACCTATTACGCACTAAAGGTAAAGACTCACAAGCTGCCAAGCCCGGGGCTCCCCTCCCTTGGTCTCAAGAATGTCAAACAGCCTTCCAGCTTTTGAAATCGGCTTTCACTACCGAGCCTGTCTTAAAACACCCCGACCCAGACCTTTCCTTCGTGGTTCACGTGGATGCTTCGGACAAGGTGCTTGGCGCAGCCCTATTGCAGAAAAATAAAAATGCTAGGCTTGTTCCGTGTGCTTATTTATCCAAAAAATTCTCCGGCGCAGAACTCAACTGGACCGTAGGGGATAAAGAGACTGCTGCCATCAAGGCAGCGCTTTCCACTTGGTGTCACTGGCTTGAGGGGGCTAAACACCCCTCCCAGGTTTGGTCGGATCACAAGAACTTAGCTGCTCTCTCTACCCCCCTCAAAATGTCTGCAAAACAACTCCGTTGGGCCGATTTCTTTTCCCGTTTTTCCTTCACTGTCCATTTTTTCCCCGGAAAAACCAACAAACTGGCTGATGCGCTGTCGCGCCTTCCTGGGGGGGGTGGAGCTGCCTTACAAGACATCCCGCGCACTGTCCTCTCCCCCTCCCAACTGGGGTTGGCCGTCACTCGATCCCAAACATCCGCTCCTCCTCCAACGCCCGTCCCCAGCCTTGTCTCCCCCTTCCTGCGGGAGCTCGAGGAGGCGGGTCTTCGTGAGCTGCCGGCGGAGGAAGGTGACTCCCAGCTGCGCTTATTGGATGGTGTTTGGAAGCGGGGAAATTGTTGGTACGTGCCCCCCCCCTTCGCAAGCAGGTTCTCGAAGCCTGCCATGATGCCCGCTCAGCTGGACATTTTGGCTTTCTCAAGACACTGCACTTAGCCCGCCGTCAATTCTGGTGGCGCGCCATGCGCAAAGACATTGAGGCTTATATCAAGGGGTGCTCTGTTTGTGCGGAGGCCAAATCCATCCCGGGAAAGCCCCATGGACTGTTAAAACCTCTCCCGGTTGCCTCCCACCCCTGGGAAGTTATCTCAATGGATTTTATTACGGATTTACCAGAGAGCCAGGGAAACACGGTCTTGTGGGTGGTGGTGGACCTGTTCTCCAAACAAGCCCATTTCATCCCCTGCACCTCCATTCCTTCCGCTCCTAAATTGGCGCGATTGTTCATTCAACATATATATCGTCTACACTCCTCCCCCCTCAAGGTGGTGTCCGACCGCGGACCCCAATTCATCTCAAAATTTTGGAAAGCTTTCCTGGGCTTGTTGGGGGCTACCCCGGCAGTTGCCGCCCCCTACCACGTTCAAAGTGACGGTGAGTCGGAGAGAACGAACAGAACTCTTGAACAGTATTTACGTTGTTACACCAACTATCACCAAGACAACTGGTGCGATTTAATTCCGTTTGCGGAATATGCCTATAACAATGCCGTTCATAGCAGTACGCAAAAGACCCCCTTCGAAATTGTGTCTGGCCGCTCCTTCCCGCCATTGCCCCAACTACCCGCGGAGGCGCTGCATCCTCCAGAATTCCAGCAGTGGATTTCATCTCTGGCTGAGGGGTGGAAAACGGTTCAGACTGCCTTGCAGCAAGCTAAAGATTCCCAAAAGTTCCAGGCGGATAAACATCAGTCTGACTTTCCTTTGCGTGTTGGGGCGTGGGTCTACTTGTCTACTAAAAATCTCAGAGACGTGCATAAATTTTCAAAACTGGGCAAAAAGTTCGTGGGACCTTTTAGAATTAAGAAAGTGATTAATGATGTTACTGCCCGGTTAGATCTGCCTAATTCTTTAAGTAATATCCATCCTGTCTTTCATTCCAGTTTGCTCAAGGAGGCTCCCGCTTCCGATGCCTGGCACGACCCTCCGGAGATACCCCCGCCGACTATAATTGATGGCCACAAGCATTATGAAATTGACGCCATCCTGGACTCCTGTTTTAACCGCAAACGCTTGCAATACTTGGTTTCCTGGGTGGGGTATTCCTCTGGTTATAATCAATGGGTGTATTCAGAAAATATTAACGCCCCCTCCCTTATTTCTGCTTTCCATCGTACCTTCCCACACAAACCAGGGGGGGAGAAGTGTTTCTTAGGGGAAGCAGAGTGTAAAGGTTTCAATGGTGTTGATTCTCAGCACAGCCGCTTGGCCTTGAGTAGATTCCAGGGCTCGGGCGATGGGCCAGAAACGGCTGCGATTTCTCGGGCAGAGGCCTTATCTCACGGAGAGAGATGAGCATGCCGTTCCCATGAGAATGGGACTGGGGAAACCGGGAGGGGGATGGGACGGAGAAAGTTATAACCTGTGGGTCTGGCGGGAAGACTTCATTCCTGCCACGCCGTGTACGTGAGCTTTCTAAGATGTCTGAATAAACGGTCTTTCAACCAATAAAGCCTTTTATTTCTGCTCTATGGAATTCCTTACAGTGCTCTGGGGAAGTTGTCCGCCAAGCAACTTCGTTGGGCTGACTTTTTCTCCTGTTTCAACTTCATGCTGCATTTCCTCCCCGGGAAGGCCAATTGCTTGGCTGACGCCCTGTCTCGGTTGCCCGATCCTTCCCCGGGGGACCCTGCTCCGATTGAGACAGTGTTCTTCCCATCTCAACTGGGCTTGGCAGTCGTCACCCGCAGTCAGGCGGTGTGTCGCTCCAGTCCCCCCGCGGTGCCCACTTTGCTGGAGAAGGCCCTCAGGGGGTGGGGGCCCTAGAAGTGCCACAGGAGGAGGGTGGTGACCAACTGGAGAAACAAGGAGAGTTCTGGTGGAAGGGAGATCAGCTTTATGTGCCTCCGTCAGTGCGCCGTCTAGCCTTGCAGGGGTGTCATGATGTAAAATCCGCAGGACACTTTGGGTTTGTGAAAACATTGCATTTGGCCCGCAGACAGTTTTGGTGGAGGACGCTGAGGGGGGATGTGGAAGCTTATGTTAAAGGTTGCCCCACATGTGCGATGGCCAAGATGGTGCAAGGGAAGGTGCCTGGCCTTCTCCAGCCCCTGTCAGCACTCTCCGTACCCTGGAAGGTGATCTCCATGGATTTCATCACTGACCTCCCTTCCAGCAGAGGGAAGTCAGTGATCTGGATGGTCATGGACTTGTTTTCAAAGCAGGTGCACTTAGTCCCTTGCGCATCGCTGCCGACAGCGAGCAAGTTGGCTCGTCTGTTTGTGATCCATGTCTACTGGCTACATGCTGCCCCTGATTAGATCATATTGGACCGCGGTGGACAGTTTATTTTGCAGTTCTGGCAGCACTTTCTGAAGTTGCTGGACACCGAACAGGCTCTTTCCTCGGCGTTTCACGTGGCAACCGATGGTCAGAGTGAACGTACGAATGTGACTCTTGAACAATGTTTACGGTGCTACATTAATTTCCATCAGGACAATTGGGTTGACCTGCTGCCTTTCACTGAGTTTGCCTACAACAACGCAGTGCATAGCAGCATGGGAAACAACCCCTTTGAGGTTGTTTCAGGACAGTCGGCTAAACCTTTTCCTTTCCTGGGGGAGGTCCAGCAGGGGCCCGTGGAACTGCAGGAATGGGTGCAGACCATCTGGCAAGCTTGGGGCTCGATGCAGTTAGCCCTGGAGAAGGCTAAGCAGAGCTACAAGTGGCAGGCCGATAAAAATGGCAGCCGTTCACCCTTGCGGTTGGGGATTGGATGTATTTTTCCACCAAGAACTTGCGGGGTCTGCAGGGGTGTAGAAAACTGGGAAAAATATATTGGACCTTTCCAGATGCTCAGAGTGATTAATGATGTGACAGCCGAGTTATAGTTGCCTAAAAACTTGAGGTCTGTACATCCTGTTTTTCATTGCAGCCTCCTCAAGAAGGTGCCTCCCCCAGATGATTGGCACCCTCGTCTGGCGGCACCCACCCCTGTTGTGGTGAGGGGCGAGCCTCACCACAAGGTGAAAGAGGTGTTAAATTCCCGGGTGCATCGTGGACGGCTACAGTATTTGATCGCTTGGACCCATTTCATGGCTGGGGACAATGAATGGGTAAATTCTGTACATGTCCGAGCCCCTCGCTTGTTGAAGGCATTTCCACCGGGCTTACCCCAACCGTCTGAAATGGGGGGGAGGTCTTAAGGGGGGTGGAATGTCGGGACCATGCCTGTCAGCATCTTGATGTCTTGCTGTGTGTGATTTGCAATTGTTTTCCTGTTTTCCCTTCCTAGCAATCTCCTGCTAGCAATCTCCTGGCGCCAGCCCATCTTCAAAGAGGTGTGAAAGGTTCCCAGGTACTTTGTAGCTTTGTAGTGGAAACTGTAATGGACATTTGGTGTGGGGCGAAATGGTGGGGGGATTAAAAGATATAAGTCCTGGATCTGAGCTCTCTGAGTCTCTGTTATTTCCATGTTCAAGAATCTGACACTGGGCAGGCCACAGCCACCATCCCCCCTCTGTCCACAGAACAGTTGGCTGCCTGCTTCGTTGGGCACAGGGGGTTTCTCTGCCCAGTGCAGCTGCCTCCTGCAGCGCAAGAGGCGGCGGCACCAGGCAGGACACAGTTGTTATCCCCCTCTGTAGCTTGCCCCACGGGATAAAGCGGCTGCCTGCTCCATCAGGCAGAGGGGGTTTCCCTGCCCAGTGCCTCTGCCTCCCAGCACTGGAAGGAAAGGTGAGTGAAGGGGCCAAACCAGAGGCAGCTCCGTGCGGAGCCACTTCTCCGACTCGGTAGATCTTCGGGACCATGGAAAACGGGTCCAAATGGCTCTTTGGGTGGTAAAAGTTGCCTACCCCTGCTCTAGCATTTGTCTGAATCTGTACAGTTAAAGTATAGAGTTTTGGGTGAATGCTCCAGCATACCCCCACCCCACAAAGCAGAACTCTCTGGGAAACTTATCTCAGTTGAAATTCCAGGAGAACTCCATTCCACCTGAGGGCTGGAAATCCCCCTCCCATTGTGCCTTTACTCACACTATTGCCAGCCGGGACAAGCCTGCCACTAACCCAGCACAGCAGTATTTTTCTGGCAGTTAAGTGGCCAGCCCCCCAAAGGAGACCATTGTTATCATGAGGTGAACTCACACATTTCTGTTGCCTCTCTTCTCCCACTCAGCTCAACAAAATTTCAGGTTTTCCTGCAGCTACCTGACGTTTCCTCCAAGTGAAGTGGTTTTGGGGGAAAAGCTGTGTCAGGAGCCAGGCCCTGGGTACTCACCAGGATGCAGAGGACTCTGAGGCAGAACCTGAGAAAATGGTGCAGCCAGAGTTAAGGTGCTCCTGAGGAAGACCAGGCAGCAGAGCCACCTTTCCCAGCCTTTCCCTGCCTGATGACATGCAGGTGGAGGAGCCTGGACATCCTCCTAGGGAACCCACTGATGAGCCAGCTATGCACAGCAGGCAGAAGCAGAAGCAGCTGCTGTAGAAGCAAAGAAGGAGTGCTCACCTGGCAGAAGATATGGGAAGATAGAAGTGTCTGCATCTGATGAGGATTAACTCCTTGCAGAAACCCAACCCCTTGGACAAGGTCCTCTAGATAAGCCTTGCTGTGAGCTTGCTTCTGCCTGGGTGCAACGAGTGTGTTTCCTGCTGCCTCGGTGTTCCTGGTCTACTGCTGATCTCCACCCTGTTTGCCTGATCTCCTGTGCCATGACCTGTTGAACTGACCCGTGACTATGCCTTCGCCACTGCCTGCCTTGACCTGTTGGACTGTCTTCTGACTGTGCTCTTGTCTGCTGCCTGTTGTCACAGGGTATCTGCCATGATCACAGTGATGTCACAGGGTATCTGCCACGATCTCCCTAGTGACCGCCAGTGGGAGGCGCCATGTCATCCTGAAGTGAAAAGGCACATATCTCAGGAGACAGATTTTGGCTGCCACCACAGTTGCCACTCAAAGAAGAAGGTATTCCCATACCTCAGGGAGAAGAATGCTTTCTTCCTCATGTTGGTCAGGACTCCTCTCTCACAGCTGTCCAACAAGTAGCCAGTAAGAAGATAGAAACAGCCTTGCTGGAACAGACCAAGTCTCCATATTGCTTCCTGGCAGCCGCGGGAGTGAAGACAAGCAACTCTCCCTGGAGGACTGTCCCAAGCACCTTGTACTCAGGCAGCTGTTCTGCTTCTGAAAGAGGGAGACTATCTTTAAACCATGGCAAAATAGCCATCACGTCACAGCTGACTCTGTGACGCCGTGACACAAAGAGGTTTGAAGTTGGTTGGCCATTTCCTGCCTCTGCATGGGCTGAGAGAACTGGGACCGGCCTAAAGTCTCCCAGCAGGCTGCATGTGGAGAAATCAAACCCAACTCTCCAGATCAGAGTCTCATACTTTTAACCACTGCACCATATTGTAATAATCATGATTTGCACTCCTACTGTTCTGCCCAACCACTGGAAGTGTTCTTCCGGCCAAAAAAGAGGATTAGCCCACTGGAGGAAGATTTGGGTGCACAAAGTACTTTGGATGGTGGTGGCGAACCTTTGGCACTCCAGATGTTATGGACTACAATTCCCATCAGCCCCTGCCAGCATGGCTAATTGGCCATGCTGGCAGGGGCTG
>NC_059438.1:45240685-45259456 GCF_021028975.2 Sphaerodactylus townsendi | reverse complement strand
CAGCCCCTGCCAGCATGGCTAATTGGCCATGCTGGCAGGGGCTGATGGGAATTGTAGTCCATAACATCTGGAGTGCCAAAGGTTCGCCACCACCGTCCAAAGTACTTTGTGCACCCAAATCTTCCTCCAGTGGGCTAATCCTCTTTTGGCCGGAAGAACACTTCCAGTGGTTGGGCAGAGCAGTAGGGTGCAAATCATGATTATTACAATATGGTGCAGTGGTTAAAAGTGGCAGACTCTGATCTGGAGAGTTGGGTTTGATTTCTCCACATGCAGCCTGCTGGGTGACTTTGGGCCGGTCCCAGTTCTCTCAGCCCATGCAGAGGCAGGAAATGGCCAACCAACTTCAAACCTCTTTTGTCACGGCGTCACATAAGTCAGCTGTGACGTGATGGCATTTTTGCCATGGTTTAAAGATAGTCTCCTCTTTCAGAAGCAGAACAGCTGCCTGAGTACAAGGTGCTTGGGACAGTCCTCCAGGGAGAGTTGCTTGTCTTCACTCACGGCTGCCAGGAAGCAATATGGAGACTTGGTCTGTTCCAGCAAGGCTGTTTCTATCTTCTTACTGGCTACTTGTTGGACAGCTGTGAGAGGTCTGACCAACATGAGGAAGAAAGCATTCTTCTCCCTGAGGTATGGAATGCCTTCTTCTTTGGTGGCAACTGTGGTGGCGGCAAAATCTGTCTCCTGAGATATGTCCCTTTTCACTTCAGGATGACATGGCTTCTCCCACTGTGGTCACTAGGGAGATCGTGGCAGATACCCTGTGACATCACTGTGATCATGGCAGATACCCTGTGACAACAGGCAGCAGACAAGAGCACAGTCAGAAGACAGTCCAACAGGTCAAGGCAGGCAGTGGCGAAGGCATAGTCACGGGTCAGTTCAACAGGTCATGGCACAGGAGATCAGGCAAACAGGGTGGAGATCAGCAGTAGACCAGGAACACCGAGGCAGCAGGAAACACACTCGTTGCACCCAGGCAGAAGCAAGCTCACAGCAAGGCTTATCTAGAGGACCTTGTCCAAGGGGTTGGGTTTCTGCAAGGAGTTAATCCTCATCAGATGCAGACACTTCTATCTTCCCATATCTTCTGCCAGGTGAGCACTCCTTCTTTGCTTCTACAGCAGCTGCTTCTGCTTCTGCCTGCTGTGCATAGCTGGCTCATCAGTGGGTTCCCTAGGAGGATGTCCAGGCTCCTCCACCTGCATGTCATCAGGCAGGGAAAGGCTGGGAAAGGTGGCTCTGCTGCCTGGTCTTCCTCAGGAGCACCCAACTCTGGCTGCACCATTTTCTCAGGTTCTGCCTCAGAGTCCTCTGCATCCTGGTGAGTACCCAGGGCCTGGCTCCTGACACAGCTTTTCCCCCAAAACCACTTCACTTGGAGGAAACGTCAGGTAGCTGCAGGAAAACCTGAAATTTTGTTGAGCTGAGTGGGAGAAGAGAGGCAACAGAAATGTGTGAGTTCACCTCATGATAACAATGGTCTCCTTTGGGGGGCTGGCCACTTAACTGCCAGAAAAATACTGCTGTGCTGGGTTAGTGGCAGGCTTGTCCCGGCTGGCAATAGTGTGAGTAAAGGCACAATGGGAGGGGGATTTCCAGCCCTCAGGTGGAATGGAGTTCTCCTGGAATTTCAACTGAGATAAGTTTCCCAGAGAGTTCTGCTTTGTGGGGTGGGGGTATGCTGGAGCATTCACCCAAAACTCTATACTTTAACTGTACAGATTCAGACAAATGCTAGAGCAGGGGTAGGCAACTTTTACCACCCAAAGAGCCATTTGGACCCGTTTTCCATGGTCCCGAAGATCTACCGAGTCGGAGAAGTGGCTCCGCACGGAGCTGCCTCTGGTTTGGCCCCTTCACTCACCTTTCCTTCCAGTGCTGGGAGGCAGAGGCACTGGGCAGGGAAACCCCCTCTGCCTGATGGAGCAGGCAGCCGCCTGCTCCGTGGGGCAGAGGGGGGATGGCAGCTGTGTCCTGCCTGGTGCCGCCGCCTCTTGCGCTGCAGGAGGCAGCTGCACTGGGCAGAGAAACCCCCTGTGCCCAACGAAGCAGGCAGCCAACTGTTCTGTGGACAGAGGGGGGATGGTGGCTGTATTTGCCCAGTGTCAGATTCTTGAACATGGAAATAACAGAGACTCAGAGAGCTCAGATCCAGGACTTATATCTTTTAATCCCCCCACCATTTCGCCCCACACCAAATGTCCATTACAGTTTCCACTACAAAGCTACAAAGTACCTGGGAACCTTTCACACCTCTTTGAAGATGGGCTGGCGCCAGGAGATTGCTAGCAGGAGATTGCTAGGAAGGGAAAACAGGAAAACAATTGCAAATCACACACAGCAAGACATCAAGATGCTGACAGGCATGGTCCCGACATTCCACCCCCCTTAAGACCTCCCCCCCATTTCAGACGGTTGGGGTAAGCCCGGTGGAAATGCCTTCAACAAGCGAGGGGCTCGGACATGTACAGAATTTACCCATTCATTGTCCCCAGCCATGAAATGGGTCCAAGCGATCAAATACTGTAGCCGTCCACGATGCACCCGGGAATTTAACACCTCTTTCACCTTGTGGTGCAGGGGGCTGCGCCCCTCACCACATGGCAGGGAATAGTGCATGAGACGAGGGTGCCAATCATCTGGGGGAGGCACCTTCTTGAGGAGGCTGCAATGAAAAACAGGATGTACAGACCTCAAGTTTTTAGGCAACTATAACTCGGCTGTCACATCATTAATCACTCTGAGCATCTGGAAAGGTCCAATATATTTTTCCCAGTTTTCTACACCCCTGCAGACCCCGCAAGTTCTTGGTGGAAAAATACATCCAATCCCCCCCCCAACATAGGGGTGAGCGGCTGCCATTTTGCTCGGCCTGCCACTTGTAGCTCTGGCAACGCCTTCTCCAGGGCTAACTGCATCGAGCCCCAAGCTTGCCAGATGGTCTGCACCCATTCCTGCAGTTCCACGGGCCCCTGCTGGACCTCCCCCAGGAAAGGGAAAGGTTTAGCCGACTGTCCTAGAGCAACCTCAAAGGGGTTGTTTCCCATGCTGCTATGCACTTTCTTTGTTGTTGTAGGCAAACTCAGCGAAAGGCAGCAGGTCAACCCAATTGTCCTGATGGAAATTAACGTAGCACCGTAAATATTGTTCAAGAGGCGCGTTCGTATGTTCGCTCTGACCATCAGTCGCCACGTGAAACGCCGAGGAAAGAGTCTGTTCGGTGCCCAGCAACTTCAGAAAGTGCCGCCAGAACTGTGAAATAAACTGTCCGCTGCGGTCCAATACGATCTTATCAGGGGCGGCGTGTAGCCAGTAGATGTGGGTCACAAACAGACGAGCCAACTTGCTCGCTGTCGGCAGCGATGCGCAAGAGACAAAGTGCACCTGCTTCGAAAACAAGTCCAGGACCATCCAGATCACTGACTTCCCTCTGCTGGAAGGGAGGTCGGTGATGAAATCCATGGAGATCACCTTCCAGGGTGTGGAGCATGCTGGCAGGGGCTGGAGGAGGCCAGGCACCTTATCTTGCGCCCTCTTGGCCATTGCACATATGGGGCAACCTTTAACATAAGCTTCCACATCCCCCCTCAGCGTCCTCCACCAAAACTGTCTTCGGGCCAAATGCAATGTTTTCACAAACCCAAAGTGTCCTGCCAATTTTACATCATGACATCCCTGCAAGGCTAGAAGGCGCTCTGCCGGAGGCATATAAAGCTGATCTCCCTTCCACCAGAACTCTCCTTGTTTCTCCAGTTGGTCACCACCCTCCTCCTGCGGCACTTTAAGGGCCCCCGCCCCCCTGAGGGCCTCCTCCAGTGAAGCGGGCACCACGGGTGGACTGGAACGACACGCTGCCTGACTGCGGGTGACGACTGCCAAGCCCAGTTGAGATGGGGAGAACACAGTTCCGATCGGAGCGGGATCCCCCGGGGAAGGATCGGGCATCCGAGACAGGGCGTCAGCCAAGCAATTCAACTTCCCCGGGGAGGAAATGCAGTGTGAAGTTGAAATGGGAGAAAAAGTCAGCCCAACGAAATTGCTTGGCAGACAACTTCCCCGGAGCACTGTAAGGAATTCCATAGAGCAGAAATAAAAGGCTTTGCTGGTTGAAAGACCGTTTATTCAGACATCTTAGAAAGCTCACGTACACGGCGTGGCAGGAATGAAGTCTTCCCGCCAGACCCACAGGTTATAACTTTCTCCGTCCCATCCCCCTCCCGGTTTCCCCAGTCCCATTCTCATGGGAACGGCATGCTCATCTCTCTCCGTGAGATAAGGCCTCTGCCCGAGAAATCGCAGCCGTTTCTGGCCCATCGCCCGAGCCCTGGAATCTACTCAAGGCCAAGCGGCTGTGCTGAGAATCAACACCATTGAAACCTTTACACTCTGCTTCCCCTAAGAAACACTTCTCCCCCCCTGGTTTGTGTGGGAAGGTACGATGGAAAGCAGAAATAAGGGAGGGGGCGTTAATATTTTCTGAATACACCCATTGATTATAACCAGAGGAATACCCCACCCAGGAAACCAAGTATTGCAAGCGTTTGCGGTTAAAACAGGAGTCCAGGATGGCGTCAATTTCATAATGCTTGTGGCCATCAATTATAGTCGGCGGGGGTATCTCCGGAGGGTCGTGCCAGGCATCGGAAGCGGGAGCCTCCTTGAGCAAACTGGAATGAAAGACAGGATGGATATTACTTAAAGAATTAGGCAGATCTAACCGGGCAGTAACATCATTAATCACTTTCTTAATTCTAAAAGGTCCCACGAACTTTTTGCCCAGTTTTGAAAATTTATGCACGTCTCTGAGATTTTTAGTAGACAAGTAGACCCATGCCCCAACACGCAAAGGAAAGTCAGACTGATGTTTATCCGCCTGGAACTTTTGGGAATCTTTAGCTTGCTGCAAGGCAGTCTGAACCGTTTTCCACCCCTCAGCCAGAGATGAAATCCACTGCTGGAATTCTGGAGGATGCAGCGCCTCCGCGGGTAGTTGGGGCAATGGCGGGAAGGAGCGGCCAGACACAATTTCGAAGGGGGTCTTTTGCGTACTGCTATGAACGGCATTGTTATAGGCATATTCCGCAAACGGAATTAAATCGCACCAGTTGTCTTGGTGATAGTTGGTGTAACAACGTAAATACTGTTCAAGAGTTCTGTTCGTTCTCTCCGACTCACCGTCACTTTGAACGTGGTAGGGGGCGGCAACTGCCGGGGTAGCCCCCAACAAGCCCAGGAAAGCTTTCCAAAATTTTGAGATGAATTGGGGTCCGCGGTCGGACACCACCTTGAGGGGGGAGGAGTGTAGACGATATATATGTTGAATGAACAATCGCGCCAATTTAGGAGCGGAAGGAATGGAGGTGCAGGGGATGAAATGGGCTTGTTTGGAGAACAGGTCCACCACCACCCACAAGACCGTGTTTCCCTGGCTCTCTGGTAAATCCGTAATAAAATCCATTGAGATAACTTCCCAGGGGCGGGAGGCAACCGGGAGAGGTTTTAACAGTCCATGGGGCTTTCCCGGGATGGATTTGGCCTCCGCACAAACAGAGCACCCCTTGATATAAGCCTCAATGTCTTTGCGCATGGCGCGCCACCAGAATTGACGGCGGGCTAAGTGCAGTGTCTTGAGAAAGCCAAAATGTCCAGCTGAGCGGGCATCATGGCAGGCTTCGAGAACCTGCTTGCGAAGGGGGGGGGCACGTACCAACAATTTCCCCGCTTCCAAACACCATCCAATAAGCGCAGCTGGGAGTCACCTTCCTCCGCCGGCAGCTCACGAAGACCCGCCTCCTCGAGTTCCCGCAGGAAGGGGGAGACAAGGCTGGGGACGGGCGTTGGAGGAGGAGCGGATGTCTGGGATCGAGTGACGGCCAACCCCAGTTGGGAGGGGGAGAGGACAGTGCGCGGGATGTCTTGTAAGGCAGCTCCACCCCCCCCAGGAAGGCGCGACAGCGCATCAGCCAGTTTGTTGGTTTTTCCGGGGAAAAAATGGACAGTGAAGGAAAAACGGGAAAAGAAATCGGCCCAACGGAGTTGTTTTGCAGACATTTTGAGGGGGGTAGAGAGAGCAGCTAAGTTCTTGTGATCCGACCAAACCTGGGAGGGGTGTTTAGCCCCCTCAAGCCAGTGACACCAAGTGGAAAGCGCTGCCTTGATGGCAGCAGTCTCTTTATCCCCTACGGTCCAGTTGAGTTCTGCGCCGGAGAATTTTTTGGATAAATAAGCACACGGAACAAGCCTAGCATTTTTATTTTTCTGCAATAGGGCTGCGCCAAGCACCTTGTCCGAAGCATCCACGTGAACCACGAAGGAAAGGTCTGGGTCGGGGTGTTTTAAGACAGGCTCGGTAGTGAAAGCCGATTTCAAAAGCTGGAAGGCTGTTTGACATTCTTGAGACCAAGGGAGGGGAGCCCCGGGCTTGGCAGCTTGTGAGTCTTTACCTTTAGTGCGTAATAGGTCTGTGAGTGGAAGGGTCAATTCAGCAAAACGGGGTATAAAGTCACGATAAAAATTAGCAAACCCTAGGAAAGATTGTAGCTCTTTCCGGTTGGTGGGGGCTGGCCATTGCTGGACTGCTTCAACCTTTGCAGGATCCATTTTTAAACCTTCGGATGAGATCCTGTAGCCCAAATAGTCTATGGAGGGTTGGTGAAAGCAGCACTTAGACAGTTTTGCGAAGAGGGAGTTGTCGAGCAAGCGTTGTAATACTTCCCGAACCAAAGCCTCATGCTCCTCCACGGTTTGTGAGTAAATTAAAACATCATCTAAGTACACAACTACTCCTTTGTATAATAAATCATGCAAAACTTCATTGATGAGGGCCATGAATGCGGCGGGTGCCCCAGCTAACCCGAATGGCATAATTAAGTATTCATACTGTCCGAATTTAGTGTTAAATGCTGTCAAATGCTCGTAGTCTTCTGCAATTCTGACTCTGTAGTATGCTTCTCTCAAATCCAACTTAGTAAAAATCCGTCCCTTGCCCAATGCATCTAAAAGGTCCTTGATTAAGGGCAAGGGGTATTTATTGGACATGGAAACAGCATTTAATCCTCGGTAATCAGTACAAAGTCTTAAAGACCCGTCCTTCTTCTTTACAAACAGGACAGGAGCAGCGTGCGTATGTTTGGTAGCCCGTCGTATGAATCCGCGAGCAAGGTTTTTATCTAAGAAGGCACGGAGTTCTTTCTCCTCGTTGGGGCTCATGCGATAAATTCTACCCTTGGGTAGTTGAGCCCCGGGCTGTAATATGATTTTGCAGTCAGTGTCTCTATGGGGGGGCAATTGGTCACATTCCTGTTCTTGAAATACTCTGGCTAAGTCCTGGTAAGCTGGAGGGATGCCTGTGGAATTGAGAGCCATTGGGATGTGCACCGCTGCAGAAACCAAGGGATTTATCTCATTGGATGGTGGGTTTTCCCTCCAATTCATATGCTCTCCACAGGGGGGATCAGTGAATTCTAGAATCCGTTCCTTCCAAATAATATTTGGTTCATGTAGCAATAACCATGGCATGCCCAGGACAATGGAATGTTTGGCCACCGGAGCAAGTATGAAACTAATCTTCTCCCAATGGTCAGCGCAACGAAGGAGGACAGGTTGCGTTTTGAATCGAGCCGGGCCCTCGGCTCCGAGTGGGCTGCCGTCCATTTGTGTGAACGGTATGGGCTTTGCTAGAGGAACTCGGTCTAAACCGAGCTCTTCAGCCACTTGGGGCCGCATTAAGCAATGGGAGCAACCAGAATCTACGAGGGCCGAGGCTAAAATACGTGTATGCTTAGCAGGGTTGGCCAGAATCGCTTGAACAGTAATGGGGGCGCTGCCTTCACTCACCGCATCTGGAGTAGGATCCACATCCATGGGCGCCGATGAGAGGCAAACTGCCACCTCCCCCTCCTCGGGTTCCCCCTCGGTAACAGCTTTAGACGAGCCCGTTGGAGTAGGGCCGGATCTCCGTGGTGGCTTGGCAGAGGTGGTGCGTGGGGTCGGTGCGGTGGGCTTCTGTTTTTTCGGGCAGTTGGCAGCCAGATGGCCTGGTCCCCCGCAATAAAGGCACAATCCTAAACGTCGACGGCGTTCAGAGGTGGTTTCGGTAGAGACGGCTGGGCTTGGCTTGCGAGTTGACGAGGTGGTCGTAGTGGCGGGTTTCGGGCGCGGTCGCCCCCCCAAGCGAGCGTAGTCCAAACGAGCCGCCACTTGCGATCCCAAGTCGATCCACTCAGCGATAGTGCGCGGGATACGGATGAGAAACACCATCTCTCGAAGTTTTACGTCGATGGCATCAGAGAAGTATTCACATTTCATGCGTTCAGGCCACTCCGGAGGAAGTCGAGCAGCCGCTGCCCGGAACTCACGAGCAAATTCGGCAAAAGAACGGTTGCCCTGTTGAATAGATTTTATGGTACGGATGGCTTCATTTTCAGCGTCTGGATCTTGGAAGCGGGCTCTTAGGGCTTGAAGAAATGCAGCCACTGTGCGAGTATCATCCGCCTGCAGCTCAAAAAGGGTCACAAACCAGTCAGCAGCCACCCCGTCCAGGACAGACCCGATGTCCCGTATTTTTTCACGTTCAGATCGATATAAGTCATCATATTCCTCCATATGTGCATTGAGTTGCAAGATGAAGTATGGGAGTTTAGAAGCGGTCCCATCGAAACGGGCAGGGATCGGGGGCCTGTAGTATCCTCTCTCCACGGCCCTTGGAACCCGCTGGGGCTGCGGTTGCACAGGTTGGGGCGGTGGAGCAGGAGGAGCAGGAATCGGGGGAGGCACGGGGCCTGGCGCCGCTGGTCCCCGTTGAGTAGTAGGACCTTGGGAGGCGGCAGGAGCGCGAGTAGCAGGACCCAGAAGCGTCGCCCCGATAGGACGGGCAATGGTGTCGGGCGCTCGGGTAACAGTGTAGGCGCCAACTCGGGTCATCCTGTCCCGCTGCTTCCTCAGCTCCTGTTCATTCCTGCCACAATGTAAGGAATTCCATAGAGCAGAAATAAAAGGCTTTATTGGTTGAAAGACCGTTTATTCAGACATCTTAGAAAGCTCACGTACACGGCGTGGCAGGAATGAAGTCTTCCCGCCAGACCCACAGGTTATAACTTTCTCCGTCCCATCCCCCTCCCGGTTTCCCCAGTCCCATTCTTATGGGAACGGCATGCTCATCTCTCTCCGTGAGATAAGGCCTCTGCCCAAGAAATCGCAGCCGTTTCTGGCCCATCGCCCGAGCCCTGGAATCTACTCAAGGCCAAGCGGCTGTGCTGAGAATCAACACCATTGAAACCTTTACAAGCACGAAGCACCGCCAAGTTCCAATGGTCAGTCCACACCTCGAAAGGGAGGGCCGCACCCTCCAGCCAGTGTTGCCAGGCAGTCAAAGCACACTTGATTGCCCCCGTCTCCTTATCCCCAACCATCCAGTGACGCTAAGCCCCCGAAAACTTGTGGGAGATAGGCACATGGATACAACCTCCCATCTCCCCCCTTCTGTAGTAGGGCAGCGCCCATAGCCTTGTCCGAAGCATCAACATAAACAATAAAAGGCTTGGGAGGGTCGCCATGGCGTAGTATAGGGTTTCGACGTGAAGGCGTGCTTAAGTGCCTGGAAGGCTGCCCACACTCCGGAGACCAAAGCAGCGGAGCTGAAGGCTTGGTAGCCACTGGCCCTTTCTCCTTCATGCACAGCAAATCAGTGAGGGGGAGAGCCAGCCGAGCAAAGTTAGGGATAAAGTCCTGATAGAAATTGGCAAAGCCCAGGAACGACTGCCACTGACGCCTGGTTCGGGGCTCCTGCCACTGCACCACATCCTGCACCTTACCCAGGTCCATCTCCCACCCCTGGCTGGAGATCCGGTAACCCAGAAAGTCCAGCCGCTCCTTACGAAAGTCACATTTGGAAAGTTTAACGAACGAGTCATTGTCGAGGAGCAGCTGTAGCACAGCCCGCACAGTCTTAACGTGCTCCTCCTCCATCTGGGAGTAAATAAGGACATCATCCAAATACACCCCCCCGAACAGAAAATCCTGGAGAACCTCATTTATCAAACACATGAAAGTCTTGGGAGCCGTGGATAACCCGAATGGGAGGACGTGGTAGGCAAACTGGCCCATCCTCGTGTTGAAAGCTGTCAGGTGATCATACCCCTTGGCGATCCGCACCCGATAGTAGGCTTCCCGTAAATCCAACTTAGTGAAAACTTTGCCCATCCCCAGACAACTCAGTAAGTCTTTGATCAGGGGCAACGGACATTTGTTGCACGCGGAGACTGCGTTCAGTCCCCGATAGTCAGTACACAGCTGAAGGGATCTGCCCTTCTTCCGCACGAACACGACAGGCGCGGAAAAATCACTGGTCACCCTTTTTATGAAACCCCGTTTCAAGTTTTTGTCCAAAAACTCTTGAAGCGCCTGGGGTTCCGACGGGCTCATGGGGTAGAGACGGCTTTTCGGGAGCTTAGCACCAGGCAGTAGTTCGATCTTACAGTCAGTCTTACGGTGGGGTGGCAGCTTGTCGCACTCCATTTCCTCGAACACCCTCCGCAGTTCCTGGTAGGGCTGAGGGATGTCCGAGATGTCCAGCACACTCCCAGCAACCTCGTGGGAGTTCCCTGCCTGCAGCAGCAGAGGACCAGACATATGGTCACCACAAGGGGGTCAACAAATTGGATAGAGTTGGAGGACCAGGAGATATCTGGGTCGGGGTCCCGTAGCCAAGGCACTCCTAGTAACAGGGAATATTTGGCCACCTTGGCGATGATGAACTGCTCCTCTTCCCAGTGCCCCCAGCATTGGATAAGGACGGGTTCTGTTCGATGCGTGGGCGGTGCGTCCCCCAATGTACACCCGTCCATCTGCTTGAACAGGATGGGGCAGTGTAGGGGGACTTGCTGCAGCCCCAATTGGTTCACTAGGGACTGCTGCATTAGGCAGCAGGTGCACCCCAAGTCAACGAGTGCCTGCGTCTGCACACTAGTCCCACAAGTCTGATTTGACACAGTCACAGGAAGAAGGAATGGGCTGTTGGTTACACTCACCTTCAGTTCCGTGCCTTTAGAAGGCACCTGGCATCGGGTGCACTTCAGGCCAGGTCGCTGTCATTTCCCGCCAACTCCTTGCTGGACTCAGGGCCACCCGGCTCCTTGGAGGCCAAACTCACCTCGCACGGCTCCACTTGTAGTCCCAAACCCAGGTCCCTATATAGGAGATTCAGAAGATCTAATTCCAACATGGATCTTGCTAGCCTTCAGAACCTAAAGTGCTATCTCCAACATTGTATACAACAGAAGCCGCAATATCTAGCGGAACTTAGATGGAACCAACTTTTACACGTGACTGCAACAAATAATTCCGAGCAGTTCTGGCATCAAAATTAATGGACCATGTAATTTGGGCCTGACATCAACCTCATCAATTTCCCCATTTAATTGGCATAGCTATTTTTCTAACCTTTTTTATGCTGACGAGTTGGAAACCCCGTGCCCCATGGTAGACTCTCTTGAATTGCCTGACTGGCCTCTTGTCTCAGTACAGGAAATTGCTGATCTGATAAGTGGTCTAAAGAATGGGAAAGCGGCTGGTCCAGATTAAATTATCCTGGAGATTTTGAAATCAGATCTGGAGTGGTGGACCCCTCTCCTGGTGGCAGTGTTTACCATCATTAATAATACAGGTGTTATCCCAAACAGCTGGTGATTAGCCATATTAGTGCCAATTTACAAAAAGGGAGACCCTACTGGTCCTTCCAATTACCGGCCAATTAGCCTACTATCGGTAATTGGAAAGCTCTATTCAAAATTATTATTGATTAGATTGCAAACTTGGTTGGATCAAACTAAAATCATTGGACCTGAGCAAGCAGGATTTTGTAGAAATAAGTCAACCTTGGATCACTGTTTAGTACTCTCCCATCTGGTAAATAAGTATACTACTACAAAGGCTTCTAAATTATTTGCTGCTTTTATTGACCTAAAAGGAGCCTTTGATACCGTGACAAGAAATCTCCTGTGGGACAAGATGAGGTCATTGAATGTTGACCCCAGACTTCTATTCCTGATCAAACAGTTGTATACCAACACTGTTTGCCAAGTTAGATGTTCCGGGGAAGGTCCGTTAACTAGCAGAATTAGTACCCCTCCTGGGGTTAAACAAGGTTATATGGCTCCTACTTTATTCAATTTATTCCTCAATGATTTACCTCATGCTTTGGTGTCGGTGAATGGGCATAGTCCTAAATTACATCTTACCCATGTTCCTTTAATATTGTATGCAGACGATGCAGTGTTATTGTCCTTGTCCAAATCCAAATCCAAATCTAAATCCAAAACCTTTATTAGGCATAAAACCAGAGTGTGTCATGAATTCCAAATACAATAAAAAGATCATTATTGCACAACTTGCAGTACATAGAGTAAAAATGTAGCAACAGCTTCAGAGATTTCAGCATTAGAGTTATTTAGAAGCTTAGCCATTTTTATCTTATCAGAAAAGAGCATAAATCCTGTTGGTAATACAGTTCTCAAATCAGTTCTGATGTTGTTTTATTTTGAACAGTGAAGCAGAATATTAGAAAGTGAATCAGTTGTATTAGGACAGAAACGACAGCAACGCTCATTTTATGGGATATTAGAGAAGCGACCTTGAAGATGTACTGACGGAAAAGAGTTACACCTTGCTCTAGTCATGACCCATCTGCAATTGTAATTAACAAGATGTTCCAGGTAAATAGCAGGGCTAGATTTCTGAGGGATAATCCCAAAGAATATTGGAGAGCAAGAGCTTTGCGCTTTGCTCAGGAGAAATTGATATTCTTGATCGAATAATCTAGACTTTAAGCGATGGTAAATCTCCAGAGCAGTGAGCATTTGTAGGGACTCCCAAGAGAAGCCCAAGGAAAAGATCTTTTTTTCAATATGTAGCCGCCATTTCGAAAGCTGAAGCTCTCTCATTTCTAACTGGGACAAACTGTTAGGCTCAGTGCAGAAACAAAGATGCAGCCAAAACTTAAAAGTAACAACCCATGCCCTTGTTTCTAATAAATGTTGCCCTGATTCCAAACAAAGAACACCATAGGGGACACAATATGGGGTTCCAAAGATCTTATATAGGAAATTGGATTGAATGCGTTCCAATTTCTGGTGCCATGCTTGGATCCAGATGGGGATACCATACAAAAGGTGCTGGGCCACCTTAGCGTTAAACACCTTCACCGCTGCTGGTATGAATCTACCACCATTGATATTAAAGAATTTCAGTACTGCAGCGGATAAATTTTTGCAGGCTTTAAGGGTGTTATCTCTCTGTGTGGTCCAGGTTGACTTATGATGGAATATTATCCCAAGATATTTGAACAATTTAACTTGCTCGATGTCAGCACCTTGGATAGACCATCTTGAAGGACTAAAAACATTGGAAAAAAACCACAATTTTAGACTTAATTGGGTTAATGACCAACCTGTTATTTGAACAGTATTCACCACACTTAGTCAGAATGTTTCTGAGACCTGATCTTGTTCTTGGTAATAAAACTGCATCATCGGCATTGTCCTTGTCCAGTATTGGCCTTAAACGCCTAATGTACAGGTTTGCTAATTATTGCGAAGAGAACAGACTGGAAATCAACTATGCTAAAACTAAAGTTCTCATTTTTGCTAAGAGTTGGAAGCCCACGTCCTGGCGAATTAAGGGCCACAAAATTGAGCAGGTCAAATATTTCTGATACCTTGGTATTTGCTATAGGTATAATTTGTCATGGTCCTCACAGCAACAAGCAGTAACTACCTCGGCACATACCAACATGACGGCAATATATCGCTTTTTTTTACAGTAAAAGCAATCAATACATTCCTGCTGCCTTGAAGGTTTTTGATGCTAGGATTGGCTCCTTGCTACTATACGGTTCCCCCATTTGGATTTCGGCAATAAATACATCATTTAATTTATTACATTCCAAATTTCTTTAGAAACTAATGGGGCTCCCTAGATGTGTGTCTTATGCTGCGTTGTGCATTGAGATGAGCCAAACAACTCTAGAAACCTTGGCATGGATAAGGGCCATAAAATATTGGCTGCGTATACATTTTCTAGGGGGATCCAATAGTTATATTCCCTCTCTGTTATCAGATCTCTTTATTTCAGAATGGTATACTTTGATCTTTAGAAAGGTTGAAGCTATTGGTTTCCCTTTGGAATCACTCCTTATGTTCACAAAAGTGGAAGCCTTCAGACTAGTTAAGAATAGGCTCTTGGATCTTGATTTTCATAATTTGACTCTTGCAGCCAAGACAACCTGTTCCCCGACTACATCATTAATCCCATGTGAGTGTGGAATTATGGTAGCATATCTTCGTCTGCTGATTAATCCCACCAGAGGAGAGCCTTGGCTACTGGAAGATGTAATGGGCTGCCATCAGCTCTGCTGGAGGAAAGATTTAAGAATATGGAACGTTCGAAAAGAGTTTGTCCATGTGATATGATTACGGTTGAAACACTTGACCATTCTCTGTTTGTATGCCCTAAATACAATAAGATACGCATGAAATACATGTATTCAATTTTCTTGCAATGTTCTCAGTGGCAAAAGTGTTATAAAATACCTAATCTCCTGAACAGCTCTGATGTACTCTTTTGTGAAACTGTTGCAAATTTTATACTGGAAATTAGTAATTTTAACTGTATTTCTTAACTTTGTTTTGTTTAAAAAAATTTGTCCTGTTTTGTATGCCAATAAAGGCTTGTGTTGTTTAGTCCCGAACCCTTCTTGAATGGGGACTTCTTCTCTGGGCCCTTAGCCATCCCGGCCTTTGCTGCGCCGCTGGCAGGGACTACCGGAGGGTCGGGTTTCTTGCTAGGATACACGGCCGCTTTGTGCCCCTCTCCGCCGCAACTCAGGCAAAGTCCCAGCTGTTGCCGCCAAGTGTAAAGAGATTCCCCAGCCTCCTTGCCACCACGAGCCAGAGAGGTGCCCCCCGATGGGGTATGGGGAGAAGACAGCGGGGGATTGCCCCACTGTTTCAGTAGCTGCACTCTGCCCAGATGGACTTCTGCTTCGCCCGCCCACGTGTACCACCCCACCAGGGAGGTTGGCTCCGTAGTTACCATGGCCCATTGTGCCACCTCTGGGCGAAGCCCCTCTCGGAAGAAGTGAATCTTCACCTGCTTCGGCTAATCCTGGACCACCCCGGCTAGCTGGTGGAACTCCAAGACGTACTCATGCATGGATTGGAACCCTTGCCTGATTTGCCGCAATCTGGCATGGGCCTTCTCTTCCTCGAATGGATCCTCGAACTGCTGCTGCAGTGCTAACATGAAGTGGGGGAAGGAATGCAACTCTGGGATCAACCGTAAGGGAAGGCCTGCGTAGAGTGAGTTACAGTAGTCCAGCCTGGAGGTGACCATTGCGTGGATCACAGTGGCCAGGTCAGCCTGGGAGAGATAGGGGGCCAGCCGTCTGACCTGACGAAGATGGTAAAGATGGGTGACATGGGCCACCTGGTTCTCCATGGAAAGGGAGGAATCCAGGCGGACCCCCAGGCTGCAGGCCAGGGAGGTAGGGGTTAAAGACACCCCCTCAAAGACAGGCGGCTGAAAATCCCCGTGTTCCCCACCCCGGCCCAGCCAAAGGACCTCCGTCTTCGATGGATTTAGTTTCAACCTGCTCTGTTTCAACCAACCAACGACCGCTTCCAAACAATGCTGCAGACCTGCAGGGGCTGAGGTCGCCCCCCCTCCATCATCAGAATGAGCTGGGTGTCATCCGCATATTGATGGCAGGCCAGCCCAAAGCTCCACACCAACTGAGCAAGGGGTCACATGTAGATGTTAAATAAAAGCAGGGATAACAAGCCCCCCTGGGGCACACCGCAATCAAGCGGGCACCTTTGGGAAACCTGGTCCCACGCCACACCTGCTGACCCCTATCCTGGAGGAACGAGGCAATCCACTGAAGGACAGTGCCCCGGACCCTGGAAACGGCCAGGTGGTGGACCAAAAGGTCATGATCGACCACATCAAACACTGCGGTAAGGTCTAATAATACCAACAGCGCCGATCTGCCACGGTCGAGTTGCATGCGGAGCATATCTGTGATGGCGATGAGGACGGTCTCGGTCCCATGCCCAGCACGGAAGCCAGACTGGAAGGGATCGAGTACCAATGCATCCTCCAGAAAGCCCTGAAGCTGCTCCAACACCACTCTCTCAATTACCTTCCCCAGAAACTAAAGATTCGAAACTGGGCGGTAATTGGCCAGATCGCCAGGATCCAAGGATGGTCTTTTCAAGAGTGGGCGGACCACCGCCTCCTTCAACCCACCCAGAAATACTCCTTGCTCAAGGGAGCAATTGATGATATTCAACAGGTGGGGTCGTAGCTCCTCCCGACATGCTTTAATAAGCCAGGAGGGGCACGGATCCAGAGGACAGGTAGTAGGTCTAACAGCAGCCAGTACTCTGTCAACATCGGACCCAGCGAGGGAAAACTGGTCCGAACATGGACCTGAAGACGGCCATGGAGCCTCCAGTTCATTAATTGTACCAATAGTGGATGGAAGGTCTTGGTGGAGCAATGCAACCTTATCCGCAAAAAAGCTCATAAATGCCTCACAGCCAATAGCCAATTGGGAATTTGTAGAACCCTCAGATAATGAGGTAAGAGACCAAATAATCCGAAATAATTGGGCTGGGCGTGAGCTAGCGAGCGCAAGGTAGGAGGAGAATTACTCCTTTGCCCCCTTCGTTGCCATCTCATAGGTCTTTATAAACGTCCTGTAAGATGTTCGTGCAGCTTCGTCATGAGACTTCCTCCACACTCGCTCTAGACGTTTGAGTTCCCGCTTCATTCCACGCAGCTCCTCAGTATACCAGGGAGCTAGCCGGGAGCAGAGGCGCAGAGGTCGCCGGGGAGCAACCACTTCGATGGCATCAGAGAGCCTGGAGTTCCAGTCCTCTACCTGCTCATCGAGGGTGCCAAAGGGCTCAGGATCCCGCAGAGCATTCAGGAATCCAATCAGATCCATAAGTCTCCTTGGGCGGACAAAAATCTGTCCGTCGCCTAGACAGGGTTGGCACGGCGGGTCCACCCGGACCTACAAGGCGAAATGGTCGGACCATGGCACTCTATCAATAGAGGATACGACCATGTTAACACCCTACCCAAAGACCAAATCCAGAGTGTGATCGGCCTCATGAGTGGGGCCAGAATTTATTAAGGAGAGGCCTAGCGTCCCCATGGATGACACTAGGTCCGCAGAACAAGAGGCGGTGTCGACATGGATGTTGAAATCACCCAAGACAAGCAGTTTGGGGAATCGCAACACCCAGTCAGCCACCACCTCCAGCAGCCACGGCAGGCTGTCCCCCGGTGCGCTAGGCGACCGGTACACCAGGAAGACAGCCAACCTCTCCAAGGCCAACCACTCTAGGCCAGCACACTCCATACCAGTGATCCTTGAGACAGGGATTGCCCTGAAGGGGATGGAATCCCAGATGAACAATGCCACACCACCACCCCGGCCCTGGGTTTGAGATTGGTGGATACATGCGAAACCTGGGGGCGAGACCTCGGCCAAAGCCACTGTCTCTCCATCACACACCCAGGTTTTGGTGATGCAAGCCAGGTCCACCTGCTCAGCCCCGAGAAAATTCAGGAGCATCGTGGTCTTATTATTGATGGACCTGTCATTAATCAACACCAAGGACAAAGCAGGGAGTACCTGAGCCCCACTACCCTCATTCCTCAGGATAGGTCGGAGGCCCGAAGGGGGGTGAGCATGATCACATCGCCCCCTCCTTCTCTCATATGGCCCCTGCCTACCGTCATACCTACCCCATCCCCATATGACTGGGATCCCCTGACCCCCTAGCCCCCCTCCATGCCCTTTTCACTGCCCCCTCCCATTATAGCTCAGAAACAAATCCTGACCTAACAGCTAAAAAGACCCCCACTCCAGCTACTAACAAATCAGAAGCTAGCTAACTAGCTCCTAACCAGCCTATCACAATTAACTGTAGGTCTAATAATCTAATCTAATACCTACCACTTAACCCTCTATCACATCTCTAGCCCTCCTCCTCAGCTAGCTAACTTAACTACACTGAAGTTACTAAAATATATAAAACTAGAGACTAATACAATGAAGGACAAGTAATAAAGTGCAGGTGCAAGTTGGAAATTACAAGTTCAGAGTCACAGCTCAACCTCCAGAGAGTCACCAGCTGGAGGCTGCAACGAAGACTATAGGGGCGGCGGCTGAATTTAAATTCCCCAGCCTTTAAAGCAGTTGACAGGCTGGAGGGGTGTAGCGGGAAAACACCATAAGCATCCACCAGGGGTCACTGCCACTGACTCCTGGGTCATCTGATGATCACAAATGAAGGAACTGCCTCAGATCCTGGCACTCCTGCGTCCAAGGAGTAATGTCCTAGCACCTACCGCCAGGACTCCAAGGAAGGGGGGAGAAACGAGGGAGGCCACTGCCACCAGCCTCCCCTTAGTTCGAAGAAGTAGCACCCTTCTTCGCATGCCAGAGTCTGTCTGGTACCCGAGAGCCTGAGACCCCTGCCACAGGTCTCAGTGATCTCCACGCTCTCTTTCCTCCGTCAGGCTTTCGCTCCACCACCCCGCCGGTGGTTTAGATCAAGCCCTACAGGCAACCTCAGCTATCTAATTAATCCAGGCTACTGCACATAGACAAGAGCGGGGGCTTCCAGATTGACAATTTCGCCCCCCCCGGGGTCAAAGATCTTCCAGTTCAGCCTGGCCTCAGTCCTGGGAGGA
>NC_059438.1:45200992-45240592 GCF_021028975.2 Sphaerodactylus townsendi | reverse complement strand
TACACACTTTGCCGTGTGAGACATCAGGTGGGGTTCCCCCCCCCCCCACACGCAGGTAACTTTCACTCTCTGTGCCTGACCCACTGCTACCACATACACACATACTCTCATACACATCCAGCTCATCCTCACTCACCTCACTCTGCCCTCCCTCACATTCAACCACCACATACCCACTTCCTCACCCATATTCACCACAGCTCTCTTTTACTAAAAGCGAGCTGGAGTTTGCCTTTTTCTTCTAAGAAAATCCGCAGGGTGGGGATGAACCAACACTACTGGCTCTGCTTCTTTTGAACATGGCCCTTTAAGAACCCAGGGAGCTGGCCTCGATCTGAGCGCCTCACCACCCTGCCTCTGCTGCCTGACTGGGATAGTGTCAGAATCCCAAAAACTGAAATAAACTCATGTATAAGAACAACAGTTTATTGAGTACTGAGGATCTTCTCTGGTCATGCCAGAACTGAGGTTTGCCCATGCAAAACCCAGTAGTTAAAGCAGGCTGCACCCCCCCATCCTGGGAAAACGCACCCAAAAGGAACTGTGAAAGAGATAATGGTAAAGATGGCCAGGCACTGACCTTGAGCAGCACCTGGTACAGTATAACATCATACAGAAGACAGTTGAAAGTCAGTTAGAAATGCAATTAACCCATTCCTCCACCCCCAGCATACAGAAAGCAGCAACAGCAAAATCCCCAAGGAGGATATCTGCCTCCTGACAGATATCCTCCTTGCCCCAGTTCTGCCTTACCCAAACCAGGACTGTGTGTGTCAACCAGCCTCATGGACAGCGGGATTCGCACTCTGGACAGTTCTGTTGTGGAATGGAAAGGGTTATCTTATACTAAAAAAACAAGACACCACCATATAACAATGTGAACTGAAAAGGGAAAGAGGGATTCCATTTGACCACCCTAAAAGGCTATGCTGGGGATCATTGGACCTGCATGGACATCTGTGTGGGTTGCTGACTGTGATGAGAAGGACAATTGCCACAGCAACGCATGACTGGGCCACGCTAGTTTATTTTTAAACTAAGATCCATGGAGCCTGAGGGTCCTGACCAAAATATAGACTTTTCTGCATTTCTGTATGAGAAGCCACCCGGTGCAACAAACTGATTAACAGCGCCTGCCATTTGGCAACAGGACAGATTGTGGCATACTCTTTCAAGGACTCAAGCCAGGATTGAGAGCAAGCAGGCCTGATAAATATGAAATGAGCTGCCTGTAATCATTGATTATTATATCTCTTGGGTTAGATGACTACTAAGACTGGATTCTGTATTTTACAGGGTAGCAAAAGCTGAAATTGACATATTTTGTGCAAGTGAGTAATGATGCTTTTGGATTCTGTCCTGAATTGCTTAGAAATTTCTGAGTTATGAAATGTATTACTAACACTATGATTGTTGATGTTTGGGTCAAACCATTTTTCCATGAATATTTCTCATCAGTCCTTATTTTCTTCGCTGAAAACGTTCTATTGTTTTAGTATCCATATTTCATCTAGATGCTCTCAAACTGTGCGTACATGTGTGTTAACAAATGATAAGGTAATACCAGATCACTCAGTAGCATATTGTGGATCAGGCTAAATTCAGAAGGATGCATGCATTTTTAATAGATTTAAATGTGACATAAAACAGAGTGCTGTGTATACTTTAATACATATAGACAGGTGCATACATGTACAAAGGTCGCCAAGTAATCCACTCATCTTTTTCTAAAGTACTCTGTGGACTAAGATGTCATGTGGCAAAGGATCTTTTAAGTCAGACTAAACTGGAAGAAATAAATTCATGGTTGATAGTGAGATTTACATCCCTCAGAGGCATTGCTGTGAAAGTTGTTGAGAGACATTCTTTCACTTTCAATTCTGAACAAAACGGTTTATGATTTTACTCTTTTGTTAATGGTGTGCACATGCAAAAATACAGGATCCAGTACCTCCTGGTGACTTGTTACATGTGCTGGTAGAGAACTACAAGATAGCTCCCGACACCCCCCTTGCCCCATCCTGAACTGTCTCTTTTGATCTACGGAGGAAAAACAGGAGCTTAGATGATTACAAGTTTGGTAGAGTACTTGTGATGAAGTGGCAAGAACATTTTATAGGATGTTTATGAGATATGATGAGATGGCAGTGAAAGTTGCGAGAAGGGAATATATGTGACTTCTACCACATCCACTAGCTCTTGCCCAGAAAAATAGTTTAGAATAATTAGGTTCTTGACTGCCATTACTGAGGGTTTTTCAAGCAGCGGGAATTCAGTAGTTATCTGTGAGGCATTTGTGAGCTTTTTTGCAGTTAAAATCTTATTCCTCTGCTAGGACCTCCCTGCCAATGCTGACACAATTAGCAAACTGGAGGCCTCTTGGCAGTCTTCAGGTCCTATGTTGGACAAATTCGTCTGTCTCTCCCAATCCAATGTTGGCAGGATTCGTGAAGGCCACCATCTGTGAAGCCTACCACTTGCCCCATGGCTGGTGAAAGCCAGTGAGGGCAGGGTTTGGGTCCCCGGATAGACATTATTAATCTCTTTGATTTCCAGGGTCTTTGCAGCAAAGGTGAAAGAGGTAGTGATGAGACCAATCCTGAAAAAAAAAACCATTACTTGATCCTTTCAACTTCTGCCAAGTGTCTATTCCTGTTAAGGTGGTTGAAAGAGTGACTTTGAAACAGCCTCAGGCATAGCTGGAGGACGCATTGACTCTAGAACATTTTCCCATCTACCTGTCTCTATCTGACATAGCGACAGTGATCCATGCAATGGTCACCTCCAATCTGAACTACTGTGACTTGCTGAGACTGTTCCAGAAGCTTTGTCCAGAATGCAGCTGCACGGGGACTCTGTAGAAAGCATGTGTTCAGCTGATGCTCCATCAGCTGCACTGGCTAGATCAGGCTCAAGGTTTTGATGTTTAAGGTTCTAAATGGTCTGGGATCTTCATATCTGCAGGACCACCTCTCCCAATACACCCCCACCCCCAAATACTTACTGTGTTCTGCAATTAACAACTTACTGGTGGTCCCTGACCTGAAAACTGTCCAGCTATCCTCAACCAAAGCCTTGTCACCTCTGGCCCTGATCTGGTGGTGTTATCAGACCAACCCATGGCGGGTTGAAGGAGCCCTGTTTTCCAGCTCTACCCTTTCTGCCACACCTTGGGGTGCCTAGCAGTGCAGTGCCAAGATGGGAAGTCCATTCTCTGCATGGGTACCACAAGGACAGAAAATCATGTCGGGTCTTGTCCTTGCCCATATCTACCTTACAGAATAGACTGCCGCTTCCTTCCTAAAGAGATTGAAGCAACACAATATTTCTTCCTGCTTTTCACCTCCAGACCTGGACTATCTGCTCCAGAAAACGAAGAACAAGCTAATATGATTGCTCAAAGTGTTCCTGCCTGTACAACAGTAATATTAATTTCTTCCTCTGACTAATTCTCTCTCAAGACCACCTTTATTTGCATTCCCATTGTTTTGCAGCTGTGATTGAGTCCGTTCAGGCACTCCCTGGCTTAGCCCATTAACATCAGTTCCAAACTTTAATTTTTAGTACTTCACTCATGCACCTGAGCATCACTGCTCAAATTGATCACTTCTCTCTTGTCTTGTCCCAGTAAGGCAAAGCTCCTCTTTGTCTTGGGAAATTAAGGATTGCTCTGCATAATCCTGAGGGTCTTTCCCCCCCTATAAGTAACCCCCTCATCCAACATCCAGTGTTCAATATCTCTGGACACTTCTCTCTCTGTTGATGTTTTCCCCAATATATTGTTTCTTCTTTTACAAGAGCTAGCATAGATCATTCAGCTCTGTTCTAAAATCACTTCAGGATCTGGCAAAATATCACCCCTAAAAATTCCCCAGTTCCCTTCATCTATCTCCAAACCAATACCCTCAACTCTATAATGCATCCTAGGACTGTGTGTATGCTCTGTGTGTATGCTCTGCTTTCATTATTGTGTGCTTGTACGCTTATTACTTTCCCTTTTATTTCACTCTCCTGCAGATTTCTTGCTTAAGCAACTCTGTAAAAATTGGCAACCAAGATTCTGAGTGTAAGGAATCCAACTCAGTTCAGACAAATATTGGAAACAATATCAAACGAAACCTTTATTTGTAGACTAGTGATCTGTTAACAGCAGCAAGGGAAATTCTACCGCTCAGCACACAGTACAGTATTCATATAGACAGTTCACCTCTCCCAGCTACCCCCACAAGGCCACACTAATATCAGTAGAAAGGAGCAGCAAAAGAATGTAATAGCAAAAACATTAGTTACACGAAGTTGTTCTCAAGCTCAAACCGGGCTGTTGGCGAACAGTGATAACACAGCTGCAGAAAACTTGAAGGTCAGACTCAGTAGAAAGTCAGCTCTTGACACTGAGCTTGCCTGACCCCTTGCTAAGCCAGTGGTTTGCTCTTGCTAATTCCCCAGCTCTAAAAGGGACAGACTCCCACTACATCGAGTAACGGTGGGACACTTTTTCAATTCCACCGGGCCTGTAAGGCAGAACTGTTTAACTGGGCCGATGGTTGAGAGCAGGAGTGGGGCCCAGCTTTCTTGGCCTCCTTTCCTTTCACTTCCTTTCCCCCTTTTTTGTTTTTGCTCTTTATTCTATGCCCTTTTAAAATCTTTCTTGCTTTCTCTCCCAATTGGTCTCCTGCCTATTCTAGGGTATGTAGATGCTGGTTTTATAATATTAATTTTATTATTGGAATATGTGCCCACTGTGAACTGCCCTGAGCCCGTATGACAAAAAAGGGAGGCCAATAAATCAAATTAATAAATATATAAATAAGATTGTATACATTGGAAAGCATCTGTCAGACTATAGCACTGAAAATATGTAGATTTGGAGGGCAAAAATGAAACATCGGGTAGTGAACAGCTAACATGTGTCAATTTTTTTCAGAGCATCCTCAGCCTGCCCACCAGGGTTGCAAGACAGGATGCACAATGATTAAGCTGCATTATCACAGTCATTTAGATTAAAACCAATAAATACCAGTTAAAAACAATGAACATCGGTAAGAAACAGAAGAATAACAACCATCCGTTGCTGACACAGCCGCGTGAATAGCCCACACTATCCTGAACTTGTCAGAGCTTTGAAGCTAAGCAGGGTTGGTCATAATCAGTACTTGGATGGGAAACCACCAGGGATGACTTAGGCCTGCTATATATGTACAGAGTTTAAAAGATTATATTCAGCAAAGGCAAACCACCTCTGCTCATTTCTTGCTTTTAAAACCCATGAGAGATAGCCACAAGGCAGTTGTGAGTTGGTGGCACTTATTATTATTATTGTGAATATAACAAAGCTATGCATACAAAAAGGCTCTCTTGAATAATTGTCTCTTGTAGGGTGGGGGTGAAATGTCAATAACAGAGGGCCTTCCTAACAACCTCTGGAAGGCCATCTCATGGTGGCAGTGCTGTGGCTCAGAAGACTTGAGCCTGAACAGATAATGTTTGCATCTACCGGCAAGATGGTTTCTGAGGCAGGACTTCATCATAATTAGGCCTCAGGCAGGCCACTCTGTAAGGGGGGGGGGGGGAGGCAGAGAATGCACATGTATGGGTTGTATCAAGGTGATTGAGATGCATTCCTAGATCAATGTAATTGCTACAAGATATATGTAACCAGCCTGCTATATGTTACCACTGCCATTCTGGGGCATTCTTTCCTTGATCTTTACTGTATGGCTTCACACACTGAGTAGATAACTAGGCTTTCCCCTGACACTTTGGTCTTATGAGAACCAGGATTGTTTCTGTTATCTTGTGGGGGCAGGTCAGGATGCCAGGTCACCGACCTGTCACCTATCTGTCACCGACCTTGGGGTGCCTCAGCTCCAAACGTTTTCACATTTCTTGCGAAAATGGGAGGGTGGGGGCTAACATTGGAATAAAGAGGATAGCAAAAGCCAGGTTAGCTAGAACTGACTTTGTCAAGCTGGGTGCTTCAATCAATATCAATAAACACTACAATAAACAATATCAATAAACACCTATCAATAAACACTACTGATCAACAATACAGAGTCCGTTTATTGCTTCAAGGCCCAAGACCTAACATTAAGCCCATTCTCCTGGATCCCCATGCCTGCTTCCATTCCTGTAGGTATGGGCTTCCGACAGTGGTTCAGATGACAACAGTGGAGCCTGAGCTGCGAACAGGTGCCCTGCCGGGGATGTCCATGAGGGCCTAGGAGAAGGCCACTCTGAAGATACCCCAGATGGCAAGAAGACAATCCGGGTGGAAAACCATGAGTCAGGTGTGACTTGACAGCATTTACGTACAAACTTCCAGAGGTTGTTAGGAAGGTCCTCTGTGAAAAATGGTGACAAGATGGAGTAAAAGACATAGATTTTATAAAACAAATAATAGAAAATATAAATAAGATAAAAATGGAGAAATATGCAGAATTGGAGAAGAAACTAATGTTAAAATGGTACAGAACACCAAAACAATTGGCATATATGATAAGTGAATTCAGCCCGCAATGTTGGCATTGTGGGGATAAAAATGCAATTTACACCCATATGTGGTTAGAATGTCCAGAGGTAAAACACCTGTGGGAAAATGTTACAGTGTTTAGGGAAAAATATGTGAAAGTAAAAATAAAGATAAACATAGATCTATTATTTATAGGTATACTGGAATATACAATAATAGAACAAAGAAAGAGAATGCTATTTAAACTTATGATCAGAGCGGCCCATGCAGTAATAGCATGAGGATGGAAAGACAAAAGAATCTGGACAACACAGAAATGGTTGGAATATGTATGGGAACAAATACAATTAGAAATTTTTGACATAATGTCAAGAAACCAAATATGGCAAGAAAAACAAAAGGATATGATATGGATCTGGACTGAATTCAAAGACGGGTTAAACGAAATTGGAATCACAGAAGAAAACTGGAAAAGAAGGCAAGAAAGAATGGACCTGCTGCTGCACATTTAAAGAAGAGAAGAAGAAGGGGGGAGGGGGTAAGGGGGTAAGAGGATATGGAGGATGAAACAAAAAGATGTATAGCATAAATCTGTAGCAATCCAAAATATCAATAAATTTTTTTTTAAAAAAGGAAGGCCCTCTGTTATTGACATTTCACCACCACCCTACAAGAGATGATTATTGATTTTGCCCATTTGCAGGGTCAGGGTGATGCCTGCAGATCAGCCTGCACTAATAAAGGAAGCTGTTGTGGCAGAGCATAAGGGGAGAGGCAGCCCCACAGTTACAAGGAACCAAGGCCAGGAAGGATTTAGCCTGGTGCCTGACGGGCAACATATTGTGTGGATGCTGTTCCTGTTCAAAATTTCTTCACTTGTGCTGCCTCCAGGGTGGGTTCAAGTTTTCACACCCCTCTGTAGATGCAGCCTTCTGTTTAATTTTATTAATAGGAACTGGCACTACATTTTAACAAGACTGTAAAACCCATTTCCCAAACATTTTTTAGTCATCTTTGGCCCCTTCCGCACATGTAAAATAATGCAGTTTCAATCCACTTTCCCAATTGTTTGCAAGTGGATTTTGCTGTTCCACACAGTAAAATCCAGCTGCAAAGTATGTTGAAAGTGGATTGAAACTGCATTATTCCGCATGTGCGGAAGGGACCTTTGCTAAAATTCACTTACTCATACTTGCACCAAGTCAAAAACATCTCACCACACCTGTATTATGGCCTGCCAGGAATCAGGTGACTCTAGTTTTTACAGCCCCAGGCAGACTATGAAGGAGGAAGGCTTTATCTAACCCCTTTGGAAGCACTGAGTGTGACTGGTAGGAAGTATCCAATTTGATCAGCATCCCACGTTGCTGAAGGGCCTGAGCCAGGCAATGAAGGAAGGGGCCGTGCTCACCAGCAGAGAATCTGGTCTGCAGGCAGAGGGTCCCTCATTCAGTTCCCAATTAAAAAGGATGAGTTTGTATGTCCATGCTGTCAAATCACAACTGACTCATGGTGACCCCAGCAAGGGGCTTTCCGGGCAAGCGAGAAGTAAGGTGGTTTGCCAGGGCCTTCCTCCACAGGGCCTTCCTTGGTTGATCCACCATCCAAGCACTGACCCTGCTCAGGTCCCGAGATCTGATGAGATGGGGCTGTACTGTGGGATCTTCCCTCCAAATCATGAAAGGCCTCCATCAGAGGCTGAGGAGAGCTTCTGTCAGTCTGGTTTGATTCATTATAACACAGGGCCTGTATTCATCATAGGTGGAGCTACTGGCCCTCAGCTCTGCTTGTTCCTGGATGCCAGCGGTCCTGCAGGGCCGCAGCTGACCAGCACGTGTCCTGGTAAAAGCAGTGGCCAACCTGCCTCTGGTATCAGCGTCCATTGTTTTTTTTTTAAAAGCAGCAATCTTGTGCGAGTGGCTGCTGTAAAGCTTGCTGAAATTTCACACGCCAAAGAAGTTGCTGAATAAGTTTCCCAATGATTGGGGGTGTCTCCCAACAACACACGCCTTTATTGGCATATAAAACAGGACAAAATTTTAAAACAAAACAAGGTTAAGAAATGCAGCTAAAACTACTAATTTCCAGTATAAAATTTGCAACAGTTTCACAAAAGAGCACATCAGAGCTGTTCAGGAGACTGGGTATCTTATAACACTCATGCCACTGAGAACATTGCAAGAAAATGGAATTCATGTATTTCATGCGTATCTTATTGTATTTAGGGCATAGAAACAAAGAATGGTCAAGTGTTTCAACCGTAGTCATATCACATGAACAAACTCTTTTAGAACGTCTCCCAATCTTTACTCTTCTTCAGCAAACCAGAGCCCACTGTGCAGAGTTGGTAAATATACACGAAGTATGATAAATTATATGAACTGACAAAATCTAGCTTGTCTCCCTGCAGAGTTGTCTGAGTACAGATTTTTTTTTTCTTAGGGGATGTGCAGGTAGCCCTGGGCACGATTCGCCGGCGGGGTTGGTCAGTATAGAACTGTCATCACTGCTCCTTTGTGATGCTTCACAGGTTGGTGCCAAACGAAGTTGGCCATTTCTGCTGATTCCCCTTTCCCTGCTGCAGATCCCACTTCCTGTCATTTCTCGGGGTTCCCCCATTCTGAGGAGGACTGGCCGGCTGCAGTGGGAGGAGGGAGGGAGGGAGGAAAGTTCATTTCTGCCACTGGAAAATGTTTTCTCTGGATCGAAGTCATTGTCTGCTACTTCCTGGCAGCTGAGGTGTGTGTATATGAGGCGGGGTGTGTGTGTGTGTGTGTGCATAAGTTTCTTCATGTTTCTGCTTGTTGTGTGATTAATTCCTTCCAGCTGCGCTTTCACCAAACAAGAGATAATTATCTATTGCTTAATGGAAATAGCTCCAAATCAATACGTTTGCCTAGCTTCTCCTCATTACCACACCCTCCTTGTTATAAATGCTATCGATATAAACTGTGACTGTGCAAAGCATGCTGACTTTTGATCTCTAGTAGAGTTTTCATTTATTATTTATAATTATTTTAAACATTTATTCATTCTCTCCCTTTCGCTTATGGAACTCTGCAACTAACATGTAAATAAAACACATTAACACTCAAAACGCATTAAACCCGTGTAAAATTTAAAACCACAATTTAGGACTACTAGTAACTTAATAAAATGCAGTTTTGCAACAAAACTCTTCAGCTGCCTCCAGAAATCAGAAGAGAGGGGGCTAAGCACACCTCCCCTGTAAGTAGTGCCGTTCTGTGCATCACGGGGTTACCCTTGAACCCGCTCTCTCTCTCCTTTGACCATGAAAGCGGCCAGGAGGGCCTCTCCAGACCTTCCTTCTTCAGGCAGCAGAAGTTACATGGCTCCAATCCCAAACCTTTGTAATCTTTGAAATCCACACCTTGAACTGGGCCCAGGCGCGGATTGGTGGTCAACGCGACCGCTGTAAGTATTGGGGGTTACAACATGCTTCTGACAGTTGGCTCTGACCAGCAGTCTAGTGGTGGCGAACCTTTGGCACTCCAGATGTTGAGGGATCATAATTTTCATCATCTCCTGGCCAGCATGTATTAAATGGCCATGCTGGCAAATACCATGTGGAACAGTCCACACCACCTGGAGCGCCAAAGCGTTCTGCCAATTGACCATGCTGGCAGGGGCTGATGGGAAATTGTAGTCCATACTACCCGGAGTGCCAAAGGTTCGCCAATCGAACGGCGCTGGCAGCTGCTGATGGGAATTGTAGTCCATAACATCCCGGGTGCCAAATGTTCGCCAGTTGGCCATGCTTGCAGGGGCTGATGGGAATTGTAGTCCATAAATACATCCGGAGTGCCAAAGGTTCGCCGCCACGGAGCTATACCATTCTCCCAGACCCCGCTGCAGCGCTTTCAAACACCCTGGCACATCTGGCGCCAGCCGCCTCCAGCACAGGGTTAGTTCAGGTTGCCTCTTCTGGTCAGCGTGGCAAAGAGACGGAGGGCTGCTGCCAAGTGGGTGGGTGTGTGGAGCCTTGGAGGGGCTGGGCAAGCGCCTTTCAGGGAGATTGTGGTGGGAAGGGGTGCAACGATGGTTGCGAGCCAGAAGTACCAAATGCAGAGGGGTTGGGGGGAGTTCCTTGGGAAAATTTGACGGAAAAAAAGAATTAAGGTCACATTTCTGTTTTGGAAGGGTGCTCCCCTTTGTAGTCACTGGTCAATAATGCTTTTGAGTTGCATAGGTCATGTGCCGCCTCAGTAAGTCCTCAAAACAAAACGTTAAAGTAGGCAAGTTTTCATGTATGTATTCGAAAAGGTGGAGGGACTGAGGCCCCTTCCACACATGCAGAATAATGCACTTTCAATCCACTTTCACAATTGTTTGCAAGTGGATTTTGCTATTTCACACAGTAAAATCCATCTTCAAAGTGCATTGAAAGTGCATTATTCTGCATGTGCAGAAGGGGCCTGAGACTGACAGCCCTCTAGCCAGAGGTGTATCTAGGGAAAATTGAGTCCTGGGGGGCGGGGGTGGGAGGGGTTGTGGCAGAAAACGCAGATTTTGCCCCAGGTGCCATTTTTCCTAGATATGCCTCTGAACATACTTCAAGAGTTGCTCCAAGTAAATCACATTTCAGTATTTCATCCTGGATGTAACTAAGGCATGGATCACTGTGACTAGATCAGATTGAACCAGGAATAGAAACTGCTGATATATCAGCCTAAGCAGGGCAAAATAGGCTGAACCACCCTAGCCACTGGGTTTTCTAGGTGGCTGCTGTGTTGAGTAGCACTTCCAAGCTGCGAACTTGGCTTTTCAAGGGAAATGCAACACCATCCAAAGCCAAGAAGAGAGATCAAGACCACAGCCGGCCTTGTACTAAACTCAGTCTTGTCAGGATCAAGTTTCTACTTGTTCACTCTCACCCAGCTCATACTGACTCCAAGCACTGGCTCAAAACATCAACGGCATCCTCAGCAGAGGCATAGCTGGGCAGGAGTGCGCCTGGGGTGCTCTCCATGTTTTCCGTGCCCCACCTACACCCCTCCCCTTCCCCCTTCCCCCGTGGCACCCCCAGTTACCTTTCCCAGCTGGCTGAAAACAGCTTTCTGCTGGCTGAAAATGGGGCAGGCTGGTGGGGCAGGGCCAGGCCAGGCCTGATGAGGGGTAGGGGGTGGAGCAGGGCAAGGGGAAAGTGGGGCAGGGGCAATTTTTGCGCCCTCAGGCACACACCCGGTGCAACGCGCACCTCCCTCCCTTGCAGCTACACCTTTGGAAATTGAAGGGTAGAGCTGGGGGTCATCTACATATTAGTGACTCCGCAACCAAAGCTCCTGATGACCTCTCCAGCAGCTTCACATCGATATTAAATGACGCTGAATGCTGCAGAACCACCTGGGTCAGTGGCCAAGGGGCAAAACAGGAACTCTCAACACCATCTTCTGAAACCAACCACCCAGGTAGCATTTGAACCACCATTACATGGCACCTCCCACTCCCAGAGCCTAGCTCAGATGGTATCAAAGACCACTAAGATATCCAGCAGAACTAGCAGGATCGGTATCAACTGCAACTCCCCAAACAAATTGACACAGTTTGGCCAAAGCAGAGCACTTAAACTCCACTAAATTCAACAGAATGCAGTTAAACATCTGCTAAAATTTCCCGTTAAAACCAGAAGATCTTTATTAAATCACAATTCCAAGGAGTTTTTGGTGTGAATTGCCCTTTCACTTACTTGGAAAGCATCCTGAGGGCCACTGACCTGGGGAGTCTTTAGCAGCCAGTGGATCCAAGTAGATCCAAGTGGCTCCTGGTGGCTCGCCATAGTCTACTTGGCTTGGATCAGGACCACAGCAGTGATGGTAACCGGTTGTTTTCATTTTCTACTACAGTAATACAAAAACAACCTCACAAATGAAGCCTTATGCACTTCTTACAGATATTTATTTACTTTCACATACCAGTCAACCAAAGTGTTGGCTAATTAGCCTTCCAAATAAAGCACAGGGTTTTAAAAGATGACATTAAATAAAGATGGTAGAAAGTGCTGTCAAATCTCAGGAGACTTATGGGGATCCGCTGGTAGCACTGACAAGGCAAAAGTTTTTTTAAAAAAATGATTTTTATTGCGTTTTAAAAAGAAAGAAGAGGCAGAAGTCTCTTATACAGAAGCACAATAAAGTACAGTAATCTATACATAATTGTTTGTTTCTTCACATTATATGTATATCCAGGTGTTATTCCAAATAAAAGTTTCATACTGATAGTTTAATCGAACTTAACATTTAAGTTACCTGCTAACAACACTTCCCCTCCTGTCCCCTCCCATTACTACCCCTCTCCCCCTCCCTTTGGCTTCCACTCCAACGTCCATATTACTAAATAACGGACAATAAATTTTATCTAGTCAACTTACAAACTGTAAAAATAATATTATTTCAATAGCAACATTTAAAAAAAATGTATTATCTTATGCGGCTTAAAAATTATTTAATTTTGCTGCTGTTTGGTGTTTAAGTAGCAGAAACGTAGTCTGACCATGGTTGGCATATTTGTTGGTAGAATTCTGGTGACTGATTATTTATGAGAAAGGAGAGTCTGTCCATTTTGTGTAATTGCTGCGTCTTGTTTATCCAATCGTCTATCTTTGGGATCACAGGTGACTTCCAATACCTCTCTAACATGTGCTGCTGAAATCATATGAAATAAGAGATGTTTATATTTCTCAGGTATTTTCTCCTTCATTAATGCAGGTACTAAAAGGTAAGTAGCCTCAGTTTTTTTAAAGTTAATTTTTATTATTCTAGTTATTTGACTGTGGATTTCCCCCCAATACCTTTTAACCTCTATGCAGGTCCACCAAACATGGTGGAATGTTCCCCCATTCAGGCCACATTTCCAACAACGTGGTGGTATTTAGGCATTCATTTTATGTAATACATTCGGTGTGAGGTAAGTCCTGTAATACATTTTTATGCTATTTTCCCACATTGTTGAGTTTGGTGTGTACTTGTATATCTATCTATATAAAAATCTATCAGTGCATTTTTCTGCTGACAGGTAATCTCCCAAACTACTGGACCGATTGCTTTGAAATTTTCACACAATGTTGCATTCGCGTGCGGCCAGGTTTCCATACTGTTTCCACACCTCCTGTTGTGTACATGTCACAACTGTGCCCATTATTGTGTACATGCCGCACCTGTGACAGTTGGAACCACAGTTCTGTTCCGCAACAGCACCATCTGCTGGCCGTCAAAGCAACACCCTCTGATACAAGGGAACCAACCATGCCTTCCTTGAAAACCACTGCCTTATGGAGTGAAAGGGATGGGGCGGGCCATTTGCACATGGCCCACCCACCCTAGCGGAGGAAGGGGAAGGTGAGGGAGGGTCCAGGGATTTGCTGGACCAAATGCTCTGAAATTTGAACACAACGTAGCTCATGCCTCCCAGTGTGTTTTACGCTAGATAATTCCCCTGCAAGGGAAGGGAGTGAAAGGGACAGGACCAGCCATCTGCACATAGCCCACCCACCCTAGCAGAGGAAGGGGAATATTAGGGAGGGATGGGGAGGGTTGCCATGCAAGGGAATGGGAGAGAGGGAGGGGAGCGAGGGGCCCCTTGCCCCTCCCCTCGTAAGCATTGTGCAATGACACATGTTCGAACTGTTCGCTTCCCCTTTTCTTTCTTTTCCACTTCACCAGACTGAGCCACAGCAATGCATGGCTGGGCCCTCTAGTATCTTTATAGAACCTTCCCCATTGTTTTTCTTTTAATACTTTTATGTTTTCTGCCCATCGCACCATATTAGGTTTTACTTCCTCCTGTTCTGTATGTTGTTTTAATAATATCTTATAGATGGTGCTCACATTTTTTTTAATCTGGTCCTGTTAATACGCTGTCTAATTCTGTTTTTTGTTTTTGATTCCCCATTTATTAATATCAGATTTGAAATTACTCTCAATTTGGCAGTAAGTATACCAATGACATTGTTGATTTTCCCAAATAATCTGTTCCCTTTTTTCAATATAGGTCTGTCATTGTTCCACAAGATTAAGTCATGGTACCTCGGCCATTGATTTATTGTCGCTCTGGCCCCACCGAATTGTGATTCCAGTCTGGAAACCCATACTGGAAGATTGTTGTAAAATATGTTTCTATATTTGTTCCAGATCTTGATTAAGGTGTACTGAATAAAGTGGTTTTTAATAAATTTATCTGTTGTGTTCTTTTTATCTTTGTTCGGCCATAAATATGCATGCCATCCTTTTGGCAAGTTATATCCTTTAAGCTCTAACAGTTTGTGATTTTCCAATCTGATCCACACCTTAACCCATCCTAATGCTGCTGCATCGTGATAAATCTGGAGGTCTGGTACAGCCAGACCCCCTTGATTCTTTTGTTGGATGAGATCTTTATATCGAACTCTAGGTTTCTTTCCTTCCCATATAAATTTATTTATTTCCTCCATAATGCAAAGTTAGATTTAGATAACATCAAGGGAAGATTCAAAAATAAGAACATAAATGTTGGGAGAATATTCATTTTAATTATACTTATTCTTCCTAACATTGATGTTTGCTTGCCTGTCCAATCCTGTAGTTTACTTTTGACTGATGTCCACAACTGGTCATAGTTATTTTTTAGAAGATTTTTGTTATTACCTTCCAGGTAGATTCCCAAATACTTTATTTTCTTCTCCAATATTTATTATTTCTTGGAGCTTTGTTTTTTCTTTTTTAGTTAGGTTAATATTTTTGTTGTAGGTACATCCAGTCTTTCGCTATTTGATCTGACATTAATATTTCTAATTGTTCTTTTATTACCTTAATTTTTTAAGGATCTTATTATCCCTCCTTTTTTTGAAATTTTATTTCCATTTTTTCTCTTAACTTACTTCTAACTCTAATTTCTTTTCTCTTTTCAGTATTTTTTGGGTAGATTTCTTGACTTTGGATGTACCTCCTCATTACCGCCTTATGGGCATCCCATAGTATGTTTTCTTTATCTACAGAACCATATTAATTCCCAGTACTCCATTAATTTCTCCTTCAATTCCTTTATGCATTGGATATTCCCCAAGACCCAGTCTTTCATTTTCCATTGGGTTTTATGTTTTCCTAATGCCAATATCCACTCTATGGGGATTATGGGTCCAAAACCACCTCTTTGGTTTAATTTCAAAATAAGTGGGGACTCCAATTTCTTATTTATAATCAGCCTCTCCTCCCCGTTTTTTATGTGTGTTTCTTGTAAACATAAAATATGAGGAGTTTCTTTTATAAAATGAGCAAAAAATTTTTCCTTTTGCCTGGATGATTTAGGCCGTTAACGTTACAAATCACAATTTTCAATGCCATTTTAATACATGTATTAGTAAGGGTCTATATATAGAGGGCTTACATAGAGGGCTTATCCTCTGTTGTCCCTCTTTCCTCCTTCCCCTCCCTTATAACCCCTTCCCCTTTCCTTACTTTGCTTTCAATGGGGGAGAACTTGCTGCCTTTGTCAAAAATTCTTGAACTTGGGGAACTGTAGTTATATTTATCCTCTTTCCTTTCCACAGGAACGATAGTCCTTCTGGGATTATCCACCTGTATTTTATCTTTTCTTCCATCAAAAAACTCGTCAATCTCCGGTAGTCTTTTCTTCTTTGCTGGATAGACATGGGTAGTTTTTTCATAATTATTATTTTATTTCCATCCAGATGGTAGGTTTTTTTAGAATTTGCGCGGAGTAGTTCCTCCCAGAGTGTCTCTGCGCCTCAACATGAGCTGAATACAATATCTCTGGGTTTCAACTTCTTTATTTCTGGATTACGTAGTGTTGACCCTGTAAATTTGATCAACTTCTTTCTTCTCTGGTCAGACCCCAGACCTCCTGTAAAAGGGGCATAATTCTACTCAGTGTAATTTCTCTGTCCAGTTCTGGGACCCCTCTCACTCTAACCATTTTCTCCTTTAAGGTGTATTCTAGTACTGCTAGTACATCATCTTGGCTTAAATTATGTTCCCTCAGGTTTTTTGGCGCTAATTATGTTCCCTCAGGTTTTCCACTGCATCTTTGACCTCTGTTATTCTTATCTCTTTTCCCTTTAGATCTTCTGAAATTTGGTGTAGTGAATCTTCTATTTTTTTATATGGCTAAGATCTTTTTTGAAATTAAGCATTTCTCCCTCCATTCTTGAGAGCCTCTCCATAGTTTCTTGCTGGAAAGTAGTCAGTTCTTTCTGTAAACTTGTAGTAATCTCCAATAGTTTTTCCAGCTCTGTCAGACTGTTTTTATGCCTTTTAGCTCACTTAGTTGGGTTTGCCTCTCGCTTTTTGCAAGGAGCCGGGCTCATTCCTTCAAAACGTAATCATCCCCTTCAAAAATGTAATCAGTCAAAGTCTGTTCTGTTCTTTTACTTCTCAGCTTTGCTTTTGTAATTTGTCACTGTTCTAGTTCACTATTTTCCAATCTTCGTCTGGATTATTCGTTCTAGCAATGTTTTCTCCGTTTGTATTCTGCCCGTGATATCAATTGCAAGAGTCTCTGGCACTTCCACTTACGATGCCTCCTCCAAATCTTGCATTCTTAGGTTATCGCACCTCCCACAAAGGCTTTGCCGAGAATCAAGCTCGACTTTCTCTGTGCTTAAAGAGACAGCACTACTCTTGTTTTACAAGGCGGGTTTATAACTGTTTGACTTCGAATGCAAAAAAAAAAAGAAGAAATTATTTTCTCCTGTCCAATCTCCAAGTTCTCCCAGAAGCCGGTCTCCCTACTCACCAGGCAACCAGTCTCGGTATGTTCCACCTTTCCCACTCCTTGGGTTTTTTGTCAGGACGAACGGCGCGCCACCTTAGAACATCTCTCGCTGGTGTTCCACCCGGGATTTTCCAGCTCGTTTTACCTCCCTCTCGTTAATCCTCTCTTCCTTGTATCGTTCACTATTGAATATCTTCTATTTTGTATTAGAATTATTGTCTCATGTTTTACGTTAATATTTTTAAAGTAGTTATAAGCGGCAGGTTGTGGCCACCTTCTATAGGCAATTTGCCTTCCATTTTATTCTGGCTTTTAGAATGATGAAATTTCCTGGGTTACCTCCCTGTTTCACCCGGCGAAATATTTCCCCTTCAAATGTTGGAGTCTCTCCTACCTCTTGAGGGAGGGATATGCCCCTTTATATCCAGGGGTTATACAGGTATTTTTGGATTGATGCCTCTGGAGCTCGATTCAGAAGTGTCTGGAGGTGGCCATTTCCCAACCGGAAGCCCATGATAAGGCAAAAGTTGAACAGATGTGGTTGGCCAGTACCTGCCTCTGCCTCAGGAGCTGGCCTCCAGAGAGGTGGGGGTGGGGCTTGGTCTGAGCCCCACCCCCACCCAAGCCCCGCCTGCCCTTCCCCCAAGCACTGCCCTTTAGCATGGGGGCATGGGGGGCACCCAGAGGAGGTGTTGCCCCCAGGTGCCATTTTTCCTCGATATGCTTCTGAACCAAGATCAAGTAAATTCATACCATAGTATTCCCCCATTGCACTGTGTATGGATTGTGTGAAAGCTCAACAATAGAGACAACTGACAGGAAGACAGTTGATCCATTTGAAATGTGGTGCTGGAGGAGAGTGTTATGGATACTGTGGACCTCCAAAAAGACAAGTAAGGCAAGCCTGAACTATTCCTAGAAGCTAAAATGACCAACTGAGGCTATCATCTTTGGTCACATTATGAGAAAACAGGGGCCGGAAAAGTGGAAGACCCAACCTGCAAGGATGGAGTGACTCAGTGAAGGAAGTCACTCAGTTTGCAAGACCTGAGCAAGTCTGTTGACAAGAGGATGTTTGGGAGGTCATTAATTCATAGGATCACCATAAGTCAGAAGTGACTTGACAGCACTTAACACACACACAATTTTTATGTAATTAGTTCTTGATTGCTCCCTTGTTCACAATTTGGACATTGTTAGTTCTATAAAAAAAAACTGGTGAGTCCTCAATTAGAATGTGTTTTACAGGGCAACATTGTTATTTTGTGAATTTGTGGCTATTCTTCCCAGAATATTGAATTAACCTAAACAGAAATTTAAAGAGGAAGAAACATTATTTCTGGCTCAGCCAGTCTGCGCCAATTACTTACGGAAGGGGGTATGCTGAAATGTACTATGATTTAAATATAGATATTATTAAAGGTGCCTGTACAAACATTTACATCAGCTCAGGAGCTGATGCTCAAATGACTTTATCCCCCTTAAAACTTGCATGATTTAAGTCAGTCTTTCAAAAGGAAACAAATGGTAAAGGAGACGGGCTCTGGTTCTGCTTCAGAGGAATTAATTGGCAAAACACCAATTGATTTCAGCTGGAGACCTCTTGACCTCTGAAGTGAAATCAATAATTATATGGCAGTTTAAGGAAATTAAATAAAGTGGTCTCAGTGAGAGAAGGCAAATATTTTGAGCACCCTTGATAGTCATCCTGAATTAGAGATGCTAATCCATATGCGCTACTTGTAATGAATTTGTATAGTTCATTTATGTTTCTATGGCTCTGCCCATGATAAATATCACATGCAGTAGAGATGGGATATGCTCATATTTATTTCACAGCTAGGATAATGTGTTCAAGCCAGTCCATCTCCCCTGTCTAAATGTGTGCTTGAAAAAAGCAGCCCTCCTCATGAGGAAGAGCAGGCATATTTTGAGAGGTCTAATACGGGTGAGGTCTGGTGTGTACAAACAGCCACATGCAGAAGGTTACATGGGTTGGATCCAGCCAGCATTTTCACTCTATAGCCCCCACTGTATATATATATTGTTTATGCAGGTCCTTTGACCCCCTTCCCCCCAGCACAGACTTTTGGTGCTCAAAGCCCTCTTCATTTTATCACCAGTGGAAAAACTGACTGCATCCAATCCTGATTCTTTTGACTATAAATAAATTGTGTTTTCCAGCAATGCTTTTGCATTTTCTTGTGCACAATTCTAAAAGTTCTCCTAAGTTCTAAAAAACCAAATATAATGTATTTCCAGTGACATACTGGGGACAGGTGGGGTCAAATGACCCCATGCACAAGAAGGGGACGTGCAAAATTGCCCCCTCCTCTCCTGAGTTAACCCAGCTTGAAAGAACTGGGTTGGCACTGGGGAGGCGCCTGAAGACAGAGCTGGCCTGCTGCCAGGAGCCGACCCATCTGAGCTGCCTCCTTCCTCCTCAGGCCCTCAAGGGTGGGGCTCGGGGGTGCTGCCAGCCAGCTGCCACTGTGGTGCCCATCTGAGCCGCCCCACCCCTAAGCTCCACTCCCGAGCCCTGCCCCCAAGCATGGGGGGGACAGGAGGGCAGGGGGGCACCCGGAGCAGGTGTTGTCCCTGGGTGCCATTCTCACCTGATACACCTCTGTGTATTTCTTATATCTCACATTCAAATAATTATTTGTTTAATTTATGCAATTTGTTTCCATTGTTCTTCTGACAGTAGCTGGTTTTCCTGATCATCCTTTAGTTTTCTTGTTCCTGCAAAAATTGACCTGGACCAGAGTTTTTGGTATATGCTTAGCGAGTAATGGTATATAAAACGTGACACCCCCCCCCCCCAGGTGAGAGCCACTGACATCCGTAGATTCTTCTGTGGTCACCCAGAAACCGCATCACTTGGACAGCCCAGATGAAAAGAGCAGGACCAACAGCAACTCAAGCAGTATCCTGAAAGGGATCCTTCAGTGGCCCGGAAATGCTGTGATGTGCTTGCTCTGGAGCCTGTGTGTTGACTCAGCCCCATCACAGAGGAACTAGTAATGTTTCAATAGGCTAGTAAACTTTGCCGGGGCAGCTGCCCGTGTGTTGTGGAAAGAGGGATGGACTTCAGTCAGGGGGATCTACTGGAGCTTTTCTATGGGCGGGAGGATTTCTCCCCATGGTGGGTCAGTTTTCTCACCTCTCCCTCCCACTGGAGCCCAATCTCCACACACACACACACACACACACACACACACACACACAGTTCCTGGAGCTTCCCCATTCATCAAGGGCAGGGTCTGGGAGGTATTTTGTTCTGCAGTTGTAGGAGGGAAATTAGGAAGCTGCATTTTGTGGACAGAAATCCCCCCACTGATGGAAAAGCCCTGGTGGATCCAAGTCCTGGGTCTGAATTCTTGCTGTGCCATTGTGTTAAAGTGACATTTCCCACCTGCTTCCTGTTGCAATGTGAATGTTGAATTTGCATTCTGTGAATGCTCAGAGGCTAACAAAACCTGACTGGGAAGGTTTGCAAAGACTGCAGAACCAGTTTTCCCTCCTTGCTTTCAAGAGGCAGAAGATGGCAGGAGGACTATTCATTTGTAGCTAAATGTGGAGCACAGCCTGCAGGGTCTGACGTTCAGTTTTCTAAGCAATGGTGCCTCTAATTTGTGATTTGGCAGTGAGCCTGAATCTAATTTATGCCCTGGGGGGGGGGGGGCAGGGAATAAAGCCAGAGCAGTAAACTCCCCATTGAGGTCTAGAAGCTTAAGATATCTGCCAACAGAGTGAATTCCAAATGCTCCCGACCCATGTAGAAACAGTTGCATGCAGGTTCCATTTAACCACAGATATATCATCGCTTAATCTCACCTCACAGGGTTAAGGTTGCCTTGAGGACACAAATGAGTTCACATGATATGGACATTGCTTTGAGCTCCTCAAGAGAGAACTGTTAGGAAACTAGCTGATACAGCACAATACAGTCCCTAAGTTGAAGCATGATGTAGAAATTCTCTCTTGAAACCTTTCTAATTTTTTCGCTAGTTTTTTGGAATTTGGAGTTCTAAGTCAGCATGATGTAGAAATTTTGTTGAAACATTTCTAAATTTTGAGTTTTGGAATGTAAATATGCAATGAAAATTGGTGTATCTTTGGAACTTTTTTGTTGTGATTTTAGTGCCCTCATTGCAAATTATTCTGAATACACTGAGCTAACAAAGTTTCATTGTGTTCCATTGCTGTATACTGGATCAGCCTTATATTTTCAACAGGCAGTGATTTGTAATGATCAGTATACCCAATCCTGTTGCTCAAAAACAAAACCATTTTACATTTGATGCTAGGGACTGAACCTTGTGCATGAAAACTTCACAATGCTCTCATGACTGAGCTATGACACAGAAGCACACATTTGGACACAGAATGTTGTACACAGTCTTCAGTCACTACTGTCTTCCAGCCAGGGCTTCTCACACTATGACAACATGGTGAAATTCCCATATGGTATCAGTCAATCTTCTCTACCTATTAACTCTTTGGGGGAGGTGGGCAGACAGGCAGATAAAGGTGTTAGCCCAAATGGAGCCTTTGTGGTAGTAGGAAATGCCACCAAGTTGCATCCAGGTCAGTGGTGGCCAATTGGCCATGCTGGAAGGGGCTGATGGGAATTGTAGTCCATAACATCTGGAGTGCCAAAGGTTCACCACCACAGCCCTAGGCTCTCCCTACTTGTTCCTGCTCTAAGGAATAAAAAAAAGTTGTTTGGAGCATACAAAGACTATTCACCTGCTGAATTATAGCAACGGCAGGATAACTGGAAATACCCCTGATTTTTTATTAGAAGTACTCAAGTCAAAGACATAATGGAAGCTTGATCGCCTCTTCTGTACCAACCTTACCTGCTTTGTCCAGTTTTATGTCCAGTTTTATGTCCTGTTTTAACACCCGCTCTGTCCTGTATTTTGTTTTATTTTTACTCATATGCCTAGTAAAGGTCAGTTGAAGTCGACCCCTTATAGGGTTTTCAAGGCGACAGACAATTTGCCAGCCTGCACAGAGCAGACCTTCCTTTATGGCCTTCCCATTCAAGCACTACTAATTGGAACTGATCCTGATTTGCTTAACCAAAACTCATCAAGCAGTCCACTGACGGGGCTGCACCCCCAGCTTCCACACAATACCCACAATTCAGTACACATTTATTAATACTTAAATTTTATTGAAATCAGCAGGGATTTAAGCACTGTCACTTTCTGGGGGTTGTGGAAATGAAGTCCCATTCAAACATGCCTTTGGTTTCTTTGCATACAATGGTTTCAGGGACCTGGCTGTGCTGGTCTGCAGTGGAAGGCCTCCGTTCAAGTCCCAGCTCTTTCAGCAGGCAAAGCATCTGACAAAGGGAGCTGTGACTCTCCAGAGCTGAAAGGCCCCAAGTTCTCCTGGGTTCTAGGGGGCTCCTGGACTCCTTGCAGGAAATGTTTTCAGTCCAAGTCCTACCAGGTTAAAAATGGAAAGGAAATAGGAGGAGAGAGACTCCAGAGATCCAGAAGATGTGGCGATGCTCGATGCTCCCCTTTCATGCTACCTTTAGACATTGAAGAGCAAGATGGCTGCACCAAAAAGACCAACAAGGTTTCCAGGGTAGAAGTTCTGGCCAGTGGAAACTTGCTCTGTGGAGGTTTAACTTTTGGAGGCTTCTACCTTGGAAATGTCTTTAAAGTGCTCCTGGACTCCACTGCAAACCAGCAGCTCTTCCACCCCCACCCCTCAGCCTCACTGGAAATGGGTGGAAACTGCACTGGCTGCTGCCAGATAGGGAGGTTTAATTTCATCATTCTGTATAAGAAGGCCTTTTTGTCAGCCTGTTGTTGCTAACGGGTTCTGCTGAAAGCAGAGATCCCCCTACCATCTCTTTCCCATTGCATGACAGGATAGAGATCATTATGCCAAGAGTAACCAATCTATCCACTTGCAATTTTGCTTGCATGTTTTGGAAGGGAGGGAGGAGGAGGAGAGGAGGCGCAGCATGTGACATAAATTGCATGCATAATCTCAGGAGACATTATTTGAAATCTTAATTGGCTGCCTTTTAAATATCACTTAAGGTCTCGTTGGCTCTGCCTCTCTGGCTCGCCAGTTAAAAAGGTGTCGTGTCAAAGTCTGCGGCTGCCGCGCTGGACGGCTCTGGCTCTCTCTCTCTCTCTCTCTCTCTCTCTCGCCGCTGAGTTCTTTTTTCCCATAAAAAAAGGTGAAAGAAAGAAATAGACCCATCAGCCGAGGTTTGCGGGGTCGATAAAGCTTTTAGATTTGAAGATGTTTTCAGGGAGCACATTTCCTGCGGCTAAGAGTTGTTAATGGAGCTTAAGGAATTATCTTATGATTCCGACTGGGGGAGATATATATCCCCCCGCCGCCGCCCACGCCGCTGTTGCCTGTCAAAGGGCTGAAGCTTTGCGCCGCCGCCGCCGCGCTGTCAAAGTCGCTTAATGAAAAGTAACGCGCCGCTGATTACAGTTTTTATTCGGCCCGATGCAAAAAAGGCAGGGAAAGAGGCGCTGTTAATTTGCCACCCGCCCCACCGTGGGTTGGAATTTGCCACGGCCCGCTGCCTCGGCAAGACCCCCCCCCGTTCCAGATCTGACCCCCCCTTGGGATCCTGTCCTTTCAGATTCTTCTTCTCTCTCTCCCTCCCCCGTTCCTGCCCTTTATAGCTGGCATTATATATTTACAGTGCCGCCCCCCCCCCCCCACTTTCTGATTGCCACCATCGCCTCCAGGGGGAAGGGAGGGGCCTTTTCTCTCGCTCGCGAGTGTTTGTGGGGGGGGGGATTATTGATACAGGCTGGCCGCAGACGACTTCCCCGGGTGGCCTGCTGCAGGCTGGCCTGAGCCTGCACACCCAGAGGAGGCACAAGTCTCTGCTCCTGGGGCGGCGAAGCCCCCCTCCTGCCCACATAGTCGGAAAACGAGACTGGGGGGGGGGGGGCCCTTCTGACACGGTCTCCAGGCAGCCGGCCAGCGACCTGGGGGCCAAACGGGGGGCCCTGGGGGGTTCCCCCCCCCCCACAGCTGCCTGCGGTTGATCTTCTTCGGGAGCTCAATTTTTAGTAGGCGCCTGGAAAATTCTCCAGGCGCGCGAGACCCCCGCCTAAAAAAACGGGCCCTCCCTTGGGAGAGCAGGCCCTTCCCTGGTGTGCTCCTGGGATGAGCCCCTCCAGCTCCTGGTCTCGAGGGGGGGAGGGGGGGACCCGGGACGGGGCGAGGTGCCACCCCAGCAGACGGCTCTCCAACTCCAGATCCGGGGGAGAGAAGTCTCAGAACTTCAGAGTTTCGGCCCCGGGGAAGGAGGCAGCAGCAGCAGGGGAGCGGGCGGAAGAGGCAGCCTCCCCACCTCCAGATCCCTCACCCCTTCAAGCGGCCACCCAGGGTCCCAGTTCCGGGGAAACCCCCTGAGTCCGCCCGCCTCGGGTTCAAAAGGCAGCGCGCGGGTCCGGGAAAGGTCTGGCGGGTTCCCGGAGTTGGAGCCGGCCGCCGGCCACAGAGGGCTGCTCCGGACACTCTCCTTGGACGTCCGGGGAAAGGGGCTGCCAAAGGAAACCCCCCCTTTCTCGGCGGCGGCGGCGGCGGCGGCAGTGGGAGATTCATCACGTTGACGGGGCCCTCCAGCACCGTGCTGGGATCTGCGGGGCCTGGCCTGGGCTGGGCTGGGCGCGGGCCTTTGTCTGCGGGCGGCTGGGCTGGGCCAGGAGGGAGGGAAGGAGGCAGGCAGGCAGGCAGGCAGGGAGGGAGCCATTAACATTCGCGGCGGGCCGCAGCCTCGTCCCGACCGGCAGCTCCCCGGAGACGGCCCTTCGTTCTGTCAGTCCCGCCGCCGATCTTCGCTTGGCGTTTCCTCTGCTCACTTTGCTGAGGCTGTGGGGCTCCTGCCCTTTGCGGCGGCCAGACGCGCAGCCCCGCCGTCCCCATCAAATTGGAAATCTCACTTCAAGTGAGCCCCCCCCCCCACCGTCTCCGGACGGGGGCTTCCCCCCCGCCGCCTCTTGACAGCAGCCCCACAGCAGAGAGATGCCGTCGTTTGGAGGGGAGCGAAAGTCAATGCAATTGGGGGCTGGGGGCTGGTGCCGCCTGTGGCCGGGATGTGCCGCCCTCCCCCCACCCCGCTTCCCGGGCGGCCTTCTAGGAGCCAGGTGGGGGGGCAGTTGAGGGGGAGGCGGAAGGCGCGAGCAAGAGGCGCAGCCCGGGCAGAGTCCACGCTCAGTTGCAAGAAATACAAGCCCGTGCGCGCGGGCGGACCTTGTTCTAGCCCCGCTGCAAAAAGGTCTTCGCGTGACCAGGCCCGGTTGGCCACCAAAGGAAGGGAGCGCCTTTTTTCATGCACCGGAATGAAGCGAGAGGCCGCGCAGCTACGCAGACCCACGGACTCGTTGACCCCAGAACTTCTCAACCATGCTGGGAAGAAGCGCAGCAGAAAAGCGGGCCTGCGGTCCAAAAGCAAACCCCCCCCCCCGCACGCGCGCCGCCCCCTCCCCGTATCTTTCCCAAGAGGATCTTCCTTGGATCTGGCCGCTGGTGCGTCACTGGGTAGTGGATCGGGGGCGGCTCTTGATTTTATGTTCGCGTTTCTTTTATGTCTGCTTTTCATCCGCCTGTTCCCCCCTCCAGAGAAGTTCCCAACCCCACCCCCGACGCCAAGGAGAGCGGCAATCTGGAAGGTGCTGCCTGGTCACTCCGGGCGGGGGGGGGGCCCGGGGCGGGAGGGGGCGAGGGGGGGTCCGGGGGTCTTTCCCTCGGCTGCTCTTCTCGGGAGTGTCAAAACGGGAAGGCATCCATCCGGCATGACGCGCTGAAATATTCATAAAGAATCCGGCGAGGCTCTCTGGCCCCCGCCGCCAGTGGAGGAATGGCGAGTTAAAACGGCAGATTAAAAGAGCAGCTCTTGCGTGTGAATCAATTGCTCGGCAAACATTCGGAAAACTAGACAAAGAAGAACAATTTCCAGCCCTAGGAAGGGATCAGAGACTTCAAGAGTTCAATTTCCAAAAGATTCTCTTCTACCCCCGCAATTTCAGGGGACCTCAGCCTCTTTCACCCCCACCCCGCTTCTCGGAATAAAATGGGCAGCCTTCGGTTTTCCATGGAGCCACGAGATTCATGATTTCCGCAGACAACCGAAGCCGCTGCTCCTCTGGGAAAGAGGGGCCATTTCCACACCACACCGCATGGGGTCCCTTCCTGCGGCCACCCACCCCCGATTCCCCCACCCTTTCCGCAGTCTTTCCCACACCTGGCTCGTTTTGGGAAATGTGACTGGCTGGGGAGTGTATTGGGCACAGCGCGGTTGGCCAGGCCAGGCCAGGCACGCCCCCTGCGACGGGGCCCTTTTTCTTGGCCGGGCCCAAGAGCGCCCCCTCTCGCTGGCCTCGGGGTATCAACTTTGAAATGTATTCTTTATTGTGACCATTTATTTAATTAATGTCTCCCTGCCTTAATCCCAATGGCGGCCAAATCGGCTTCCACCACTGTTCTCTCCTCCACATTATCCTCACGACAACCCTGCAAGGGATCCCAGGACGAGCGAGGGTGAAAGGCCCATGGTCCCCCAGCCAACTCCCATGGAGCTAGTGAGGATTCCAGGCGGGGATCCGACACTGGCAACTTCCAGGCTCCACTGGCCTCTGCGCTGCAGCCAGAACGGCGGCGGCTCCCAGGCTGGACGGGTCTGGCCTGCCTCAAGTCTCCCGGCCGCCCAGGCAGCAGAAGTCACCACCCCGGGGAAGGGGCGTCCTGCTTGCAGCCAGGCAGCCGCGGGGCTTAGGAGGATTTGAGGCTGCGGGGCCACGGCCAAGCGCCCCGCAGCGTTTCTTTTTTAAAGGTAAGCGGGAAAGAGCGATGGGGAAGGGGGGATTCTTCTGGGGAGCCCCTGCCAGAGGCCCCGCTCGTTCCCGCCAAGAAACTTCCACGTCCGGGCCCGTTGCGGATTCTGTCTCTTTCTATACCTGGAAGTCACTCAGTCTCTCTCTTTACCCCAGCACGCTCCAGCTCACTGTCACTACCCAGTGAAGCGTAAGTCCAGGGCCTCGACGAGGGCTTCACGGTGCACTGGCGGCATTTGCTGGCCCATGTTGAGCCCCGCCCCCCCCCCCCCCCCCCAGAATCCCCGGGACCCGCTGAGGTGGGACCAGGGCCGGGTGGGAAGTCCCAACTGCTGCGCGGCCGACAGACGCCAAGAGACCACCGAGGCACCTCTGCGAGACAGAGACCATTTATTGTCGCAGTGAACAAGGCCGTTTGGACCCCGTTTCTTTGTTCCGCTCAAAGTGCGTGCGCGGGTGCCGGAGTGCTCGGAGGAGTGCCAAGTGCTGCTTTTGCGCGGACGAGAGGCTAACTATGCAAAGGGGAGGGGGGGAAGGTCCGAGGGAGTCCCCCCCGTTGTTTTTTGGTAACTAAGATTGGCATGCCACATTGAGAAAAAAAAAAAAACCCAAGAAGCCCCACAAGTCCCTTCCCCTCCCCCGAAGAAGAAGCGGGACTCCAACCAGGCGCCTCGCTGAGGCCCGCGGGGGCAGGACTAGCGGGGGGCGCTCTGGGAGTCAGGAGGGTCGCCGGCCGCTTCAAGGTCGGGGCCAAGCGGCAACCCCCCTCCGACAATCCGGCGGGCCGCTGCATTGTCCCTCCGCAGCGCTTGGAGAATCCGGGCCTGTGTCGGGACCGGAGAAGCAACCCTCTCCACTGGAACGCGATCTCCAGTTCTTCCGGCGGGCCTGTCCCCCAGCCTGCCCTCGCCAACAGTCCTCAGGCCGGCCTCTCACACACGAGGCTCCGGGGGGGAGTCGGGCGGGGTCCGGCCGCTAGGAGCAGAACATCCTGCTGCCGGCTTTGGGGAAGGCCAGGAGGTCTTTGCCGGGGTCCATTTGGCCGGCCTTGAGCAGGGCGGCGGCCGCGCCTGTCTCCAAGAGAGGGGAGGAGGCGGAGGCGGCGCCCCCCTTGGGGCCGGCCCAGGAGGCCGCGGAGTGGCCCAAAGTGCTGTGCCGGAAGAGCGGGTCGTGGAAGACGCCGTCCACCCAGTTCCTGAGGTTGGCCACCGGGGACTCCTTGGTGGGTCGCTCGGGCAGGCTGCCCACGGGCGAGGCCAGGGCGCGGGCGGCGCTCGGCGCCCCCTGCTGCTGGCGCTTCAGCATGCACGACGGGAACTCGGCCTGCGGCAGGGAGGTGGCCGTCTGCGCCAGGGACCAGATCCGCGGCTTGCCCGCCTCCAGGACTTGCTGCTGCTGCTGGTGGTGGAAGCACTGCTTGGCCTCGCAGCCGGCCCTCGACGCCCGGCCCCCCAGCAGCTCCGCCGCCCCGCAGCCCTCCGGGCCCGCCGCCTTGGCCCTCTCCAGAGCGCCGTCGCGGGCGGACTCCTTGCAGGCCTCGTCGAGGCAGACGTCTGTCTCCACGTGGCCGAAGGCGGGCGCTTTCAGCTCGCCCTCCGAGCTCTCCGACTCCAGCGGGTCATAGTCCTCCAGGTCGCTCAAGGCCAGATCTTTGTCCTCCTTGCTGGGCGCTTCTGCAAATGGGAGAGAGAGAGAAAGGGGCGTGTGGGTGAGCGCGGGAAGCGGCCCCCCTGCCAACCCCTCCTTAAGGCAGTGACATCAGGATGCGCAAAGCGCACATCGTTCTGCTGCCAGTTTGCTTCGATTTTCCCACGCCGGACTCGTCGAGGAAGGCGCCTCAGTCCTGCCAGGGCTTCCCCAAGTGGATCTATCAGCAGCGGTGGCAAACCGAAGCCACGTCCGGACGAGGCCAAAGCAGGTCCCGGCCTGGCCTCGCAGACCCTGTGGGGGAGGTGCGATGGCCACGCCCTTTTTCCCAGTGGGAGGGCCCGAGAACGAATCGCCAAAGCCCGGGCAGGAGCGCCCGTGGAACCCTGAGCGGATGGATGGCCCCGGCCTGCCCCGGCCGCACTCGACAGTGAGGCTTCAGCAGGGCCTCTGCCCTGTCTTTGGCTTTGACCCCCGCCCCCGCCCAGGGTCGCTCCGGAGAGGCAGGTGGCGATGGTGGGCCCCCCCCCGGCCTCTCCGGCCTTGAAAGCGCCACGGGGGGGGGGGGGGCTGAGTCTGCTGGGACTTGACAGCAAACGAAATAAATAAAAGAGCCATTCTTTTTTCAAAAAACAACCACCCCGGCCAACAACTGTGTTCTGAGAGGGGGGCCTGCAGCGATGCCTAGATGTTTCCACCATGGAGCGTGAACTGGAGCGGGTGAAGTCCGAGGGGGCTCTGTGGGGCCAGCCGTCACCCCCCCCCCCCGGTCAACCCTCCTCCGGCGACTCTGCGCCGCCGTTTCCCAAAAATAATTAGTATTATTTCGCTTATTTAAAAGGACGCCGCCTCGGAATGTCAGCGATGCCCACCCCCAATAACCGTAAATTTTCGAATATAAGAAAAAGTCTTTGGTTTTGGTGGCATCTCTGGCGGGGGGGGGGGGCACACAAACCTAGCCTTGGATTAGAGTAAATGCAGCAACTAAAAACCGCGGGGGGGGGGGGGGGGCTAATGTGACAATTTCCCCAGTTGTGACATGCGGAGACCCCCCTACCCGTTCCACGAAGGAGGGGGGTTAAAGGGAGGTGCCCCTGCCCCCCCCCCCCGTGTGCGAGCAAGGGCGGAGGCTGTGGGGCGGTACCGGGAAGCTTGCGGCTCTTGAGGGCGTCGGCGCCGGCCGCGGCCTCCTCGTCGTCGTCGTCCTTGCGGCAGAAGGGCCCTTTCTCGTCCGCGCCCTTGTTGCGGGGCGGCCAGGTCATCTTGTTCTCCTTCTTGAGGCGGCGGCGGGCGTTGGCGAACCAGGTGGAGACCTGCGTGAGGGTCATCTTGGTGATGATGGCCAGCATGATCTTCTCGCCCTTGGTCGGGTAGGGGTTCTTGCGGTGCTCCTGCAGCCAGGCCTTCAGCGTGCTGGTGGTCTCCCGGGTGGCGTTCTTCCGCCGGGTGCCCCCGTCTAGGGCGCCGTACCTGCCGGAGGGGAGACGGTCAGGTCCCGACGGCGCCGACCACGCCAAGCCCCCCCCCCGCCCCAGACTGGAGGGGGCCAATTGCTGGGGCGGGGAGGGGAGAGATTGGGCCATTCTTTGCCCCTCACCTCGCCTGCGCCCCAAGCCCCAAAAGAGGAGCTGCTTGCGTGGCCAGCGAACGAAATCCCAACCGGCAGTTCTATCCAAACCTGCTTCTCGCCCTGGTGAACCACTGCCTTCCCCACTCCTGGGGTGTGTGTGTGGCACTGGGGGGCCTCGATGGGCCCGCAGCTACCGGACTCAACAGAGTGGCTACTGGCCAGTCCAGCCGGGCCGGGCCGATCCCACTGACTCCGCATTCCCATGGAACTAACAGTTGACCGGCACAGAGCGGATCTCGTTTCCAAATGTACACCCCCCGCCCACAATTCTTTGTCTGCTCAGAAGTAAGACCCCCTGATTTCAATGGGGCTCCCCCCAGGAGCCTTTCTTCCCCTGACCTGGACACACAGGCTAGCCCCATCTCTGGTCCGCCTCCGGGATGCTCAGGAGCCAGCGCCAACTCTCCCGCCTGCCTGGAGGTGCCTCGGGGTCTCCCCCAGTCGGCGCAGTTTGAAATATTTACAAATGAATAGAGGCGGCCTCTTCATTGAAGCCCCAAAAGAAAGTGGAGAGAAGGACCCCTCCCTTGAAGATGGGAGGGGGCAAAAAGAAGGCTGGTTTCATGACTCTCGAGATGAAAATCGCAAGGGGGGGGGGCGTAACCCAAAGTCTTTCCGATAGAATACACGGAATTACTTTGAGACAGACAGACAGACCGACCGACCGACCAGGTTGGGGGTCGCTGGAATATTTCACACCCCATTCGCGCCAAAGGTCACCCACCCCCAGTGGGCTGCACAGGTTGCAGCCAGGGGGAGTCGGGAATCTTGGCTAGGACGCCAGAGGCGGGGGTGGGGGTGGGGAGAGGGACAGAGAGGCAGGGCAGGCGGGCCTCTGCATCGACACGGACACCCCGGCCAAGAGCCTGGCATGGGACTGGGAGGCCCCGCTGCTGGCCAGCACTCTCACCCCCCATGACTGCGACAGGTGTGGGACAGGCGTGGGCCAACTGCCGGAGGGAGGGGAGGGTAGTGGGTCTGTGGAGACCGAAGGCCCGCCCCCCGCCCCGCCCGGATTAGACCGCTGCTGGACCATCTCCTCTGCCCAGGGAGGGAGGGAGTCCCGCGGGCCAGAGGGGGCGGAGGCGCCGGCAGCTCTGCCAAGGGTGAGGCTTCGTGAAGACAAGCCGGGGTGAGGTCCCTGCAGGTGGGCAGTGGATCAGGGGGCGCTTCGCCTCCCACCACGCGCGGCGAGGGATTCTCCCACCTTTCGGGCCGCTGCCCTGTGGACGACAACGGGGCGCTTCGCCTTCGCCTTCGCCTCCTCCGGCAAACCCCTCATTTCCTTTCCGGAGCCCTCTGGGACGGTGCCTGAGCAGCAGAAGCGCAGCCTCTCCTCCAGGCACCTCAGACCCTTCAGGAGCCCCGCCTGACGACGGGGGGGGGGGGGGGGGGGGCGGGGCGGCAGGGGCGCCCGCCCAGGGCGGGGGGGAGCCAACCGCACTCTCGCCCGGAGCGCGGCTCCTCCTCTTCCCCCCCCCAAGACTGCTGGGGTGGGGGGGATCCCGCTGCTCTCAGTTCCATCTCACCCGAGAGTAAAGATCGAGGGCGCTACAACGCATGGCGAATCCGACCCCTGTCTCTTCTGGAACATTTGTCATCCTGCTTGGGAGGGAAGCGGGGGTGTGGGTGCTCTGCCTCTTTATGCTCGCTCCAACGACTCTGCGAGGTAGGGCAAGCTGAAAGAGGAGGACAGGATCGAGATCTCCTAGCGAGCTTCCAGGGCTGGAGGGGGGAGCTGGTGCGGGGGGAGGGGCTGACCGCTCCGCCGCCCTCCCGGCGCCTGTTTGTCTGGCTCCAATCTCTCACGCCTAGTGCTCACTTCCCCTTAAACCGCGCTGGCAACCGGACATCGAGTAGTCCCTGCGAGCTAAGATCAGGGCTGGCTAGTCGGAAGGGACATCCAGCGGACGACGGGGACCGCGGACCCAACCCGGCTGCGGGACACTTGGTGGGAGTTCGGCCAGGTGCTGGGGTGGGGAGGGGTGGGGGAGGTGCCCACTTGAGCTGTTTAAGATCTTCAAGGAAGTCAGTTGGGTTTAAAGAGCCAAAAGCGCTTTTCACACAGGCGGGGATGCGTCCCCTTGCTTAGATGTGACCTGGTGGCGGATCCATCTGCTGAAGTGCTTCGTGGACGGCGAGCCTCGAACATCAGCCCTGTAAGGCGGCTTGGAGCAGCGCCAGGGGTCCCCCTGGCAGCTTGGAAGTGGAGGGGGAGGAGGTTGGGGGCTCGCCCTCCGACCCAGCCCCCAACGGAACTGCAAGCCTAGTTGGGATAGAACTCTGCAGTTTCAGCCAGCTCAAACGAGAACGAAACCCAAAAAACACAGTAAATTCTGGGTTTTGTTCTCGCTTTGAACGACAGGCTGCAGGATCGAATCCCAGCTGGGCTTTCAGTGTCGCCCGGCGCTATGAACCCCACTTCAACCACGAGAGATTCTGATGCCTCCAGAGCGGCCCCACGGGCAAGAACTTGGCCAGTAAACATTGCCTTTTATCTAATGGCAGACCTCGCCAAGACCCACCACTAGCCCCGTTCACACGTGACAGGGAACCCCGCGCTACCTGCTTGCACATGTTTGTAAGAAAGAACCGCCAGACCTCCACTTCACCGATGAAACGGGGTCCCAGTGCCTGTGTATAGTAAGTGGAGGTTTAAAATCACGAAAGTTCAGCTGCACGCACGTGTAACGTGAGAATTGCACGGACACGTGCACTAAGGAAAATCAATAGCTGTTGTACTCTGCACACGAGCTGCCCCTCTCTGCTGCATAGAGGGCTTGCCTCCCTCTCCCGTTCGTTCCTAATTACTGGGACATTTTATAAAGGCACCACCAACACATGCCAATCTTTCAAGGGTAGAAGAAGACGCCCCCCAGTCTCTCCCGCCCCCCTCATTGCCCTCGGCAAGGAATCGCCGCTCCGGCTTACCTGTCATATTGGTACTGGCTGAGCGTGGGCTCGTAGGGGTAATAAGCGGCCGCCTGAGCCAGCCCCGCATGCGCAGACCCGCTCCCTTCCTTGGACTCGAAGCTGTTCTGCAACAGGGGAAAGGAACAGACCGCGGGTCAGCCGCCCCCTCCGGCACCGAGCGAAGGCCGCCAGAAAAGGGCCGGCACAACAGCAACGACGACGACGACAAAACCCATTCATTTCAGTGGGAGGGCTGAGTACAGATTGAAGCGGTGCAGTCCGCTGGGGCAGCGTTTAAACCCACCGAAAGCAACAGCTTAAGATCTGGTCGAACCTTGTCGGAGATCACCCTGTACATCTTTCCCTTTGAAGCCCAATCCTGAAAACCCCACCAGTCAACGGGGATTTCGTTCTGAGTGGACTTGCTCAGGATTTGCTCCTGGAGGGACCTACAGAGGCTTCACTGGTGCTCCTGCCTCGTTCTCAAGAGTGGGCCGCCAGCCCCTCAGCCAAACATGGCAGCCGTGCTCTGGCCTCCAGACTCCGGCCTTGCCAGCCAAATAAAAAAAAAAGGGGGGGGGGCTGTTACTTTGATGCCTAAGTGTGGAAGCTGGAAGGTGGTGGGGGCTCTGAGCTTGATAATCCAGCCGGCACCACCCCAAGCCCACTTCAGATCCACAAGGCTTTCTATGGACATGTTTAGGATGAGCCCAGTACAGGTAGGGGAGCTTGTGGCTGGTTCTCGCTTTCAGGGAAACTCAAAATGCACTCTGCAGTTAAGGTAACCATTAAAAAAAAAGATGGCCGCATCCTTTTGGGGAAGGGTCCCGCCATGTCAACAGAGTTAAATGCAAGGCTGGATCTAGAGTGAGGGAGGCAGCTGCCCCAGGCAGCACCAGAGAGGGGGCACCAAAGGGCCTGGGGGGGGCAACCAAAGGGCTCCTGCCTGCCCGTGGTGGCTCCAGAGTGTGCATCTTCAGGAGCTAGACGGGAGTGGCTACCTCCCCTTCAGGGACTCTTTGGTTGGCAGCCCAAGACTTGGCAGCTTCTCCCAGCTGCACCTGTGGCCTGGGGGGGAACCTTGCTCCTGACCATCTTCTGGAGGCAAGCAGCCACTACCCTGCATTGACAGCTGCCGATCTGTCCCTTGCATGACCTGGACGATGCAGGTCAGAATCTACCCTCTGAAACAACTCACCTGCTCACCTGGAGCTGTATCAATGTGTGTGTGCCACGCTGCCTTTGGACTACTCCTGACTTGCTGCTTGAAGAGGTAACCTAGGGGAACACTTTACCTGCCACTTGATTCTGCATACTGTGTGAACTGGCTTTAATCTTCCATCACTGCAGGACAGTCCTTATGCTAGCTACTGACTGGAGACAACTCTGATCTATTGTTGATTTTTTTACATCAACTCTTCTTCAAGGAGCTCAGGCTAGTATACACTGGTCTACCCAACCCTTACAACAACCCTGTCAGGTAGGTTAGTTAGAGAGAGAGAGAGACTGACCCAAAGTGATCTTCATGGCAGACAGGATTTGAACCAAGGTCTCCCCCACTCACAGTCCAATGCTCTGACCATACAGGACACTGGCCCTCTGCAAAGTTATCAATGAATGTTGGCAGCTGGAAGCCTGAAATAAATTTTCTAGGAAATAACCTTTCATCTCTAATCATGAGGAGGCTCCCTAGAGACTGCGTGTTTTATTCCAGCATCAGCTTTTCTTAGAAAAAGCCGGCTTCTTCTTCTTCAGATGCTCGGGCATTTTATGTGGGATGAGTGAAGAGTGGAAAAATGCAAACATTGGAGTCTAGAGACCATGAACTGCACTCAGGTAAAATTCAAATGTAATGCAGAAAAGCAGACATCAACAACTAGTTAATATCTAAAGTGGGTGGTGAGGCAAGGGGTAATCCAATTCACTGCAAATGTGGAGCAAAATGCAATCAGGCAAAATTCAGATTCATGTTGTTTCTTTTTATAGTATTTATGATATGAGTTTTACTTGTGAGTTGCCCCAACCAGGCCTCTGGAGAGGCCTCATGCACATTCCACAGAGACGTATATAAATACATACACGCCACCTTTCTCCCCAAAGGGACCCAAAAGGATCACAACGCTCTTGCACAAATCTGTAGAATACTAAATAAATGACACTTCAGTGAACCAAACAAACATGATGCAGACTCCAAGGTAAGCTGAGTGCCAGGATGCCTCTCCCCCCTCCAGTCCAGATAGCAAGATTGCAGGACCTTCCCATCTTACTCTCAACATTTAATGACTGGGTACAGCACTCATCTTTCAGCCATCTTGGGTACACTATTGAGGCCCTCCTGTTCTCTAAGCTGACGAACAGGTCAGTTCCTACATAAAAGAATTCAGGGACATAAATCTAACATTTCAGACTGCAAGAACTTTCTGGGGTCCTTTCAGACAAAGGAAAACTTCAAAGGGAGACCCCAGCATGAAATTGCAGAATCATCATTCATTAAGAATATCTGCCCCCAGGGTTTAAAAGGATTTGAGATTTTTTTATTTCAATATAGAAAAAAGATGATTTCAGCGTGGGACTGTCCATCCAGGGCATATGTTAATAACTTGGACATAGCTTTGTCTCTCTCTGTTTTTTTAATTAGATTGTCCATGTTGCATATTGCATTTCATGCCACACCTCCTACATAAGATGTCAACAGAGTGAGTGTCCTTGTATTGCATCTGAAGAAGCAGCCAAAGAAAAGTCCTTCGAAGTGGACTTTTCCGAAGCCCCCACCCCCACCCCCAGCTTCTGTGGCAGATTGGGGATCTGAATCTGGGTCTCCCAGATCCTAGCTTAGATCCTAGATCCTATCCCGTGCTGGCTCTCTCCATGAGCCTCCACTAGAAGGCCAGGGCCTGGGGCTGCTGTTGGTGCAGTTATTTCTCTCCATCCTTGGCTTCTGGAAGGGCAACAATGGGCCATTCCAGGCTCTGAGCGAGCCCCGCCAGCCTACACTTTTTAGAAGGATAAAATATTACAGGTGGTGTAAAAAAAAAGACGACTGTAGTCCAGCCTTGCTTAAATGGGACGCCCCCAGAAGTTTGCAAAGATTCAGCTGTCTTTGCATGTGTGCCCCACCGGTGTCCAAACTGTGGCATCTTCTCCCCACACGTTTCACACCCGATTTTGCAAGCTGGGAGCCGTGAGGAGAAAGACTCGGGGTCTTCTGTCTATCCAGGGAGCTGCAATCTGTGGGGGCCCCCTCCCGCCTGCAATCTCCGACAGGCAGGCCGCACTTCCAGTATTTCCCGGCCTTCTCGCAGGGTGGGTGGGTGGAGTGGGAGGGGAGGGGAGGGAGGGAGGGAGCCTGGTCAGACTTCGGCAGCCCCCCCCCCTTTCCCCTCTCCTGTCCAAAAAACAAACAGCCAGCAACAAAACCGTCCTCTCCCTCCCAAAGACACGGGGACCCCGGAGTGGGGGGGGGGGCTGCTAAGAGGCCACCCCACCCACCCTGAATTTGGCAGGCGGCTTTAGGCCACCCGCACCCCCCTTCCCCGCTGCTGGCGGCCTTTCTCCGGCCCGTTTCTTCTCTTGACCGCCCAGTTGGTTTCCACCTTGCTCGGATAGGGCCCGCTGCGTCTTCATAGAAAGCGGAAACACAGCACCCCCCCCCCCCGCTCCGCACAACTGCCTGTGGGGCTGGGGGGGGGGGGGCACGGAGAGCGGCGCGGTCTTCTCCTATAAGCGCATTATAGACTCAGGCAGCCCTCCGCAGGGCGGCCCTTTCAAGCTGGGCGGGCAGGTTGGGAACCGCGACTGTGCGGCTGCTGGACTCAACAGCCCCCCCGGCTCCCCCCGCTTGCTGGGCCTCCTGAGCAGGCTGCAGGACCGCGGCCTCCCCCCGCCCCCCGGAGGACTTACCAGGGAGTAGAAAGCGGAGGCCTCGCTCCCGTAGGCGACGTAGTTGCCGTAGCCCTGGCTGCCGGGGTAGGGGCTCCCGTAGACGCCCAGGGCGGCGGCCGAGTTGGCCAGCAGCCGGCTCTCGTACACCGGGCAATAGACTGGCGCCTGCGCCGAAGCTGCCGCCGCCGCCGAGTCCGTCAGAGTCCGGCCACTGGTCTCACAGCAAGTGGTCAAGGAGTTGGTGGTCATCAGGAACTAGGGAAGGAGACGGCAGGACAGTCAAGCACTTGGTTTGAACCCCCTCCCCTCTCCTCTGCCCTGCGCTGGGGGCTTGCGGGGTGGTCCCGGGGCAGACCTCGCGCTCCGTCTAGCCTACCCGGCAGGGCTGTTGTTGCCACAAGAAAGGGCAGAAGAGTGTCAGCTGCTCTGGTTCCCGGTTGGGTCCACTACATGAAGCAAATAAGACAGAGAAGGAAGAATGGGTGTCGGTGGGGGAGGGGGGGAAGCTACTGGTTAAAGGACAGCTTCATTCAGGCGGAACTTGGAGGCGACTGGTGGGCGTTTGCCGTGATCGAGGTCCCCTGGCAAAGGTATCCTTGGAGCCGGGGCCGGGCCTGGACCCTCGCGGCCCACTGTAATGACTCCACGGAAACTGCTGCCTTCCTCCCAGAGTGCTCCTCTGGAGTAGGTGGCCATACAGAAGCTCAGGCGGATTCTAGTCGGCGTGGAAGTGCGGCGACCGCCCGGTAGGAAAGCGGCTGGGAGGGAGGTCACCCAGCTTCCACTCCTTCTTCATCACCACAGCTGCGCTACCCGTAACCTCCGAAGCAGTAACTAATCCGTGTTAGGTGATCCTAGTTAGTTGGAGGACACCACTAGTTCTCAATTCTCAGGCGCAAAAGGGATAAAAACCAAGTTTTGAACTCTGGCTCAGAGTCCTTCTGCCGGGCAGCCCAAGCACGTGTGAATGCGCGGGGCATTTCCTTCCAAGCAAGTCTGTACAACAACCGGACATCCAGGTCAGGCTTCGACCCCTGTTCCCCCCACCCCCGCAGAATATCCGCCTTGGCTGCGCCCCCGGATACCTGCCCCAGGTGTTGCGCAGGCGAAAGAACGGTCCCGAAGGCTGCTCAGCCGAGCTCCCGAGAACAGGCGGCGCCTGGCCCCGCTACACGGGACAGGGTTCAGTCGACTTCGGAGACAAGGATTTTTTTTTGGGGGGGGGGCTATCACTTCTACCCCTTGTATGGCTCCCCGTGTAAAGAGGTCGCGTCCTAACGCCTCCCCTCCCCCACCCCACCTTCCCGTCTTGGGGCACTTCTGGGCAGCCAGATCCGAGGGAAAGAGGGCCAGAGAGGCGCTCCCTTCGGGAAAGCTGCGCCCTTCGCGCGCCCCACAGCCGGAGGGGCTAAAGACGCCCCCCCCCAATTCGTTTCCAAGACCGGTGGGGGCGAATAACTGCAGCAGCAGCAGCAGCAGCAGCCTCAAGCGCGGTGCGGGAGCTCTTCCACGACCCCCCCTGCAGGACTCCCTCTCCAGGACGGTCGCCCCGCCCTCTCCCAGGGGTGCCCCTGCAGAGATCTGGGTCCACTTGGGTCTGGGGTCTGCTCCGCCCGGGCCGCCCAAGCAGCCTTCCCACCTGGGGTGCCGAAGAATAGGGGTAGCCAAAACTGGGGGTGTAGGACATGGCAAGCGGGGGCTTCCAGGGCTCCGGCGGCGGCGGCAGAGGCGGCAGCGGGGGGCTTCGGATGCGGCGGCGGCGGCGCTTTCCTGGGCAGCGGGCAGCTCCCGTCTTCTGGGGCCTTAGAGGACCAAGCACAAAAGCAGCGGGGCTTCAGCCACGGGCCGCAGGAACTTTGGGGGGGCTTCCGGGCCGGGGGGCAGCGCCCCTGCACCCCCTCGTCTGCCCGCCTCGCAAGGGACCCTCCTGCCAGGCAAAAGCCCGGGCCGTGCCGAGGACTGCATGGAGGAAAGAGCGGCTCGCCCGTCCGTCCGTCCGCACGCGCGCAGGCAGGCAGGCAGGCAGGCAGGCGGGGAGGGCAGGGGAGCCACCCACAGCCCCCGCAGCTGAAGCGCACATGTCAAGTCCAATCACACCTGACCGTGGGAAGGGGGGGGGACTGGCGCTGCGCGTGCGTGTAAGTGTGCGCGGGGCCTGCGGTTGTGTACACACAGAGGCTTGGGGGTGAGGGCAAGTGGCCTGAAAACCGGGCCAAGTGGAGCAGCAGCCCCCCCGCCCCCGTTGGGGTCAAGGCTGGCTCAGCAGCGTCGCCGGGTGCTTCGGGGAACCGGCCCAAAGACCCCGCCCGCTCCCCAAGGCTCTGAAGGGGCCCGTCGCTTCCCCGGACCGCAGTTTGCCCTGGAGGCGCCATATCCAGCCGAGCGGCGTTTTTAAGGAGGAACTGGTTCTCTCTCCCCTCCCCCAAGTAAGAACACCCCCGTCCCATTCACAGACCAGAAGAGCCACGGAAACCCTCCCCCCCCCCCCCCCC
>NC_059438.1:45161611-45200899 GCF_021028975.2 Sphaerodactylus townsendi | reverse complement strand
GGGGGGGGGAGGGTTTCCGTGGCTCTTCTGGTCTGTGAATGGGACGGGGGTGTTCTTACTTGGGGGAGGGGAGAGAGAACCAGCTCCTCGCCAAAAACATACCGCTCGGCTGGATATAGCGCCTCAAGGGGCAAACTGCGGTCCGGGGAAGCGACGGGCCCCTTCAGAGCCTTGGGGAGCGGGCGGGGTCTTTGGGCCGGTTCCCCGAAGCACCCGGCGACGCTGCTGAGCCAGCCTTGACCCCAACGGGGGCGGGGGGGGCTGCTGCTCCACTTGGCCCGGTTTTCAGGCCACTTGCCCACCACCCAAAGCCTCTGTGTGTACACAACCGCAGGCCCCGCGCACACTTACACGCACGCGCAGCGCCAGTCCCCCCCCCTTCCCACGGTCAGGTGTGATTGGACTTGACATGTGCGCTTCAGCTGCGGGGGCTGTGGGTGGCTCCCCTGCCCTCCCCGCCTGCCTGCCTGCCTGCCTGCCTGCGCGCGTGCGGACGGACGGACGGGCGAGCCGCTCTTTCCTCCATGCAGTCCTCGGCACGGCCCGGGCTTTTGCCTGGCAGGAGGGTCCCTTGCGAGGCGGGCAGACGAGGGGGTGCAGGGGCGCTGCCCCCCGGCCCGGAAGCCCCCCCAAAGTTCCTGCGGCCCGTGGCTGAAGCCCCGCTGCTTTTGTGCTTGGTCCTCTAAGGCCCCAGAAGACGGGAGCTGCCCGCTGCCCAGGAAAGCGCCGCCGCCGCCGCATCCGAAGCCCCCCGCTGCCGCCTCTGCCGCCGCCGCCGGAGCCCTGGAAGCCCCCGCTTGCCATGTCCTACCCCCAGTTTGGCTACCCCTATTCTTCGGCACCCCAGGTAAGAGCCGCGGGCGGCCCGGGCGGGCAGACCCCAGACCCAAGTGGACAGACTTCGCAGGGCACCCCTGGGAGAGGGCGGGGCGACCGTCCTGGAGAGGGAGTCCTGCAGGGGTCGGAAGAGCTCCGCACCGCGCCAGGGAGCTGCTGCTGCTGCTGCTGCTGCAGTTATTCGCCCCCACCGGTCTTGGAAACGAATTGGGGGGGGGCGTCTTTAGCCCCTCCGGCTGTGGGGCGCGCGAAGGGCGCAGCTTTCCCGAAGGGAGCGCCTCTCTGGCCCTCTTTCCCTCGGATCTGGCTGCCCAGAAGTGCCCCAAGACGGGAAGGTGGGGTGGGGGAGGGGAGGCGTTAGGACGCGACCTCTTTACACGGGGAGCCATACAAGGGGTAGAAGTGATAGCCCCCCCCCCCAAAAAAAATCCTTGTCTCCGAAGTCGACTGAACCCTGTCCCGTGTAGCGGGGCCAGGCGCCGCCTGTTCTCGGGAGCTCGGCTGAGCAGCCTTCGGGACCGTTCTTTCGCCTGCGCAACACCTGGGGCAGGTATCCGGGGGCGCAGCCAAGGCGGATATTCTGCGGGGGTGGGGGGAACAGGGGTCGAAGCCTGACCTGGATGTCCGGTTGTTGTACAGACTTGCTTGGAAGGAAATGCCCCGCGCATTCACACGTGCTTGGGCTGCCCGGCAGAAGGACTCTGAGCCAGAGTTCAAAACTTGGTTTTTATCCCTTTTGCGCCTGAGAATTGAGAACTAGTGGTGTCCTCCAACTAACTAGGATCACCTAACACGGATTAGTTACTGCTTCGGAGGTTACGGGTAGCGCAGCTGTGGTGATGAAGAAGGAGTGGAAGCTGGGTGACCTCCCTCCCAGCCGCTTTCCTACCGGGCGGTCGCCGCACTTCCACGCCGACTAGAATCCGCCTGAGCTTCTGTATGGCCACCTACTCCAGAGGAGCACTCTGGGAGGAAGGCAGCAGTTTCCGTGGAGTCATTACAGTGGGCCGCGAGGGTCCAGGCCCGGCCCCGGCTCCAAGGATACCTTTGCCAGGGGACCTCGATCACGGCAAACGCCCACCAGTCGCCTCCAAGTTCCGCCTGAATGAAGCTGTCCTTTAACCAGTAGCTTCCCCCCCTCCCCCACCGACACCCATTCTTCCTTCTCTGTCTTATTTGCTTCATGTAGTGGACCCAACCGGGAACCAGAGCAGCTGACACTCTTCTGCCCTTTCTTGTGGCAACAACAGCCCTGCCGGGTAGGCTAGACGGAGCGCGAGGTCTGCCCCGGGACCACCCCGCAAGCCCCCAGCGCAGGGCAGAGGAGAGGGGAGGGGGTTCAAACCAAGTGCTTGACTGTCCTGCCGTCTCCTTCCCTAGTTCCTGATGACCACCAACTCCTTGACCACTTGCTGTGAGACCAGTGGCCGGACTCTGACGGACTCGGCGGCGGCGGCAGCTTCGGCGCAGGCGCCAGTCTATTGCCCGGTGTACGAGAGCCGGCTGCTGGCCAACTCGGCCGCCGCCCGCAGGCGTCTACGGGAGCCCCTACCCCGGCAGCCAGGGCTACGGCAACTACGTCGCCTACGGGAGCGAGGCCTCCGCTTTCTACTCCCTGGTAAGTCCTCCGGGGGGCGGGGGGAGGCCGCGGTCCTGCAGCCTGCTCAGGAGGCCCAGCAAGCGGGGGGAGCCGGGGGGGCTGTTGAGTCCAGCAGCCGCACAGTCGCGGTTCCCAACCTGCCCGCCCAGCTTGAAAGGGCCGCCCTGCGGAGGGCTGCCTGAGTCTATAATGCGCTTATAGGAGAAGACCGCGCCGCTCTCCGTGCCCCCCCCCCCCAGCCCCACAGGCAGTTGTGCGGAGCGGGGGGGGGGGTGCTGTGTTTCCGCTTTCTATGAAGACGCAGCGGGCCCTATCCGAGCAAGGTGGAAACCAACTGGGCGGTCAAGAGAAGAAACGGGCCGGAGAAAGGCCGCCAGCAGCGGGGAAGGGGGGTGCGGGTGGCCTAAAGCCGCCTGCCAAATTCAGGGTGGGTGGGGTGGCCTCTTAGCAGCCCCCCCCCCACTCCGGGGTCCCCGTGTCTTTGGGAGGGAGAGGACGGTTTTGTTGCTGGCTGTTTGTTTTTTGGACAGGAGAGGGGAAAGGGGGGGGGCTGCCGAAGTCTGACCAGGCTCCCTCCCTCCCTCCCTCCCTCCCACCCACCCACCCACCCTGCGAGAAGGCCGGAAATACTGAGTGCGGCTGCCTGTCAGTGCAGGCGGGGAGGGGGCCCCCACAGATTGCAGCTCCCTGGATAGACAGAAGACCCCGAGTCTTTCTCCTCACGGCTCCCAGCTTGCAAAATCGGGTGTGAAACGTGTGGGGAGAAGATGCCACAGTTTGGACACCGGTGGGGCACACATGCAAAGACAGCTGAATCTTTGCAAACTTCTGGGGGCGTCCCATTTAAGCAAGGCTGGACTACAGTCGTCTTTTTTTTTACACCACCTGTAATATTTTATCCTTCTAAAAAGTGTAGGCTGGCGGGGCTCGCTCAGAGCCTGGAATGGCCCATTGTTGCCCTTCCAGAAGCCAAGGATGGAGAGAAATAACTGCACCAACAGCAGCCCCAGGCCCTGGCCTTCTAGTGGAGGCTCATGGAGAGAGCCAGCACGGGATAGGATCTAGGATCTAAGCTAGGATCTGGGAGACCCAGATTCAGATCCCCAAACTGCCACAGAAGCTGGGGGTGGGGGTGGGGGCTTCGGAAAAGTCCACTTCGAAGGACTTTTCTTTGGCTGCTTCTTCAGATGCAATACAAGGACACTCACTCTGTTGACATCTTATGTAGGAGGTGTGGCATGAAATGCAATATGCAACATGGACAATCTAATTAAAAAAACAGAGAGAGACAAAGCTATGTCCAAGTTATTAACATATGCCCTGGATGGACAGTCCCACGCTGAAATCATCTTTTTTCTATATTGAAATAAAAAAATCTCAAATCCTTTTAAACCCTGGGGGCAGATATTCTTAATGAATGATGATTCTGCAATTTCATGCTGGGGTCTCCCTTTGAAGTTTTCCTTTGTCTGAAAGGACCCCAGAAAGTTCTTGCAGTCTGAAATGTTAGATTTATGTCCCTGAATTCTTTTATGTAGGAACTGACCTGTTCGTCAGCTTAGAGAACAGGAGGGCCTCAATAGTGTACCGAAGATGGCTGAAAGATGAGTGCTGTACCCAGTCATTAAATGTTGAGAGTAAGATGGGAAGGTCCTGCAATCTTGCTATCTGGACTGGAGGGGGGAGAGGCATCCTGGCACTCAGCTTACCTTGGAGTCTGCATCATGTTTGTTTGGTTCACTGAAGTGTCATTTATTTAGTATTCTACAGATTTGTGCAAGAGCGTTGTGATCCTTTTGGGTCCCTTTGGGGAGAAAGGTGGCGTGTATGTATTTATATACGTCTCTGTGGAATGTGCATGAGGCCTCTCCAGAGGCCTGGTTGGGGCAACTCACAAGTAAAACTCATATCATAAATACTATAAAAAGAAACAACATGAATCTGAATTTTGCCTGATTGCATTTTGCTCCACATTTGCAGTGAATTGGATTACCCCTTGCCTCACCACCCACTTTAGATATTAACTAGTTGTTGATGTCTGCTTTTCTGCATTACATTTGAATTTTACCTGAGTGCAGTTCATGGTCTCTAGACTCCAATGTTTGCATTTTTCCACTCTTCACTCATCCCACATAAAATGCCCGAGCATCTGAAGAAGAAGAAGCCGGCTTTTTCTAAGAAAAGCTGATGCTGGAATAAAACACGCAGTCTCTAGGGAGCCTCCTCATGATTAGAGATGAAAGGTTATTTCCTAGAAAATTTATTTCAGGCTTCCAGCTGCCAACATTCATTGATAACTTTGCAGAGGGCCAGTGTCCTGTATGGTCAGAGCATTGGACTGTGAGTGGGGGAGACCTTGGTTCAAATCCTGTCTGCCATGAAGATCACTTTGGGTCAGTCTCTCTCTCTCTCTAACTAACCTACCTGACAGGGTTGTTGTAAGGGTTGGGTAGACCAGTGTATACTAGCCTGAGCTCCTTGAAGAAGAGTTGATGTAAAAAATCAACAATAGATCAGAGTTGTCTCCAGTCAGTAGCTAGCAAAGGACTGTCCTGCAGATGGAAGATTAAAGCCAGTTCACACAGTATGCAGAATCAAGTGGTAAAGTGTTCCCTAGGTTACCTCTTCAAGCAGCAAGTCAGAGTAGTCCAAAGGCAGCGTGGCACACACACGTGATGCAGCTCAGAGCAGTGAGTTGTTTCAGAGGTAGATTCTGACCTGCATCGTCCAGGTCATGCAAGGGCAGATCGGCAGCTGTCTGGGGTAGGCTGCTTGCCCAGAAGATGGTCAGGAGCAGGTTCCCCCAGGCCACAGGTGCAGCTGGGAGAAGCTGCCAAGTCTTGGGCTGCCAACCAAAGTCCCTGAAGGAGGTAGCCACTCCCGTCTAGCTCCTGAAGATGCACACTCTGGAGCCACCACGGGCAGGCAGGAGCCTTTGGTGCCCCCAGCCTTTGGTGCCCCCTCTCTGGTGCTGCCTGGGGCAGCTGCCTCCCTTCCCCGCCCCCCCCCCCCTAGATCCAGCCTTGCATTTAACTCTGTTGACATGGCGGGACCCTTCCCCAAAAGGATGCGGCCATCTTTTTTTTTAATGGTTACCTTAACTGCAGAGTGCATTTTGAGTTTCCCTGAAAGCGAGAACCAGCCACAAGCTCCCCTACCTGTACTGGGCTCATCCTAAACATGTCCATAGAAAGCCTTGTGGATCTGAAGTGGGCTTGGGGTGGTGCCGGCTGGATTATCAAGCTCAGAGCCCCCACCACCTTCCAGCTTCCACACTTAGGCATCAAAGTAACAGCCCCCCCCCCTTTTTTTTTTATTTGGCTGGCAAGGCCGGAGTCTGGAGGCCAGAGCACGGCTGCCATGTTTGGCTGAGGGGCTGGCGGCCCACTCTTGAGAACGAGGCAGGAGCACCAGTGAAGCCTCTGTAGGTCCCTCCAGGAGCAAATCCTGAGCAAGTCCACTCAGAACGAAATCCCCGTTGACTGGTGGGGTTTTCAGGATTGGGCTTCAAAGGGAAAGATGTACAGGGTGATCTCCGACAAGGTTCGACCAGATCTTAAGCTGTTGCTTTCGGTGGGTTTAAACGCTGCCCCGGACTGCACCGCTTCAATCTGTACTCAGCCCTCCCACTGAAATGAATGGGTTTTGTCGTCGTCGTCGTTGCTGTTGTGCCGGCCCTTTTCTGGCGGCCTTCGCTCGGTGCCGGAGGGGGCGGCTGACCCGCGGTCTGTTCCTTTCCCCTGTTGCAGAACAGCTTCGAGTCCAAGGAAGGGAGCGGGTCTGCGCATGCGGGGCTGGCTCAGGCGGCCGCTTATTACCCCTACGAGCCCACGCTCAGCCAGTACCAATATGACAGGTAAGCCGGAGCGGCGATTCCTTGCCGAGGGCAATGAGGGGGGCGGGAGAGACTGGGGGGCGTCTTCTTCTACCCTTGAAAGATTGGCATGTGTTGGTGGTGCCTTTATAAAATGTCCCAGTAATTAGGAACGAACGGGAGAGGGAGGCAAGCCCTCTATGCAGCAGAGAGGGGCAGCTCGTGTGCAGAGTACAACAGCTGATTTTCCTTAGTGCACGTGTCGTGCAATTCTCACGTTACACGTGCGTGCAGCTGAACTCGTGATTTAAACCTCCACCTATACACAGGCACTGGGCCCCCGTTTCATAGGTGAAGTGGAGGTCTGGCGGTTCTTTCTTACAAACATGTGCAAGCAGGTAGCGCGGGGTTCCCTGTCACGTGTGAACGGGGCTAGTGGTGGGTCTTGGCGAGGTCTGCCATTAGATAAAAGGCAATGTTTACTGGCCAAGTTCTTGCCCGTGGGGCCGCTCTGGAGGCATCGAATCGTGGTTGAGTGGGGTTCATAGCGCCGGGCGACACTGAAAGCCCAGCTGGGATTCGATCCTGCAGCCTGTCGTTCAAACGAGAACAAACCCAGAACACTGTGTTTTGGGTTTGTTCTCGTTTGAACGGCAGGCTGCAGGTTCGCATCCTAGCTAGGCTTGCAGTTCCGTTGGGGGCTGGGTCGGAGGGCGAGCCCCCAACCTCCTCCCCCTCCACTTCCAAGCTGCCAGGGGGACCCCTGGCGCTGCTCCAAGCCGCCTTACAGGGCTGATGTTCGAGGCTCGCCGTCCACGAAGCACTTCAGCAGATGGATCCGCCACCAGGTCACATCTAAGCAAGGGGACGCATCCCCGCCTGTGTGAAAAGCGCTTTTGGCTCTTTAAACCCAACTGACTTCCTTGAAGATCTTAAACAGCTCAAGTGGGCACCTCCCCCACCCCTCCCCACCCCAGCACCTGGCCGAACTCCCACCAAGTGTCCCGCAGCCGGGTTGGGTCCGCGGTCCCCGTCGTCCGCTGGATGTCCCTTCCGACTAGCCAGCCCTGATCTTAGCTCGCAGGGACTACTCGATGTCCGGTTGCCAGCGCGGTTTAAGGGGAAGTGAGCACTAGGCGTGAGAGATTGGAGCCCAGACAAACAGGCGCCGGGAGGGCGGCGGAGCGGTCAGCCCCTCCCCCCGCACCAGCTCCCCCCTCCAGCCCTGGAAGCTCGCTAGGAGATCTCGATCCTGTCCTCCTCTTTCAGCTTGCCCTACCTCGCAGAGTCGTTGTGAGCATAAAGAGGCAGAGCACCACACACCCCGCTTCCTCCCAAGCAGGATAAAATGTTCCAGAGAGACAGGGGTCGGTCGCCAGCGTTGGCGCCCGATCTTACTCGGGTGAGATGGAACTGACAGCAGCGGGATCCCCCCCACCCCCAGCAGTCTTGGGGGGAAGAGGGAGGGCCGCGCTCCGGGCGAGAGTGCGGTTGGCTCCCCTCCGCCCTGGGCAGGCGCCTCTGCCGCCCTGCGCCCCCCCCCCCCCCCCGTCGTCAGGCGGGGCTCCTGAAGGGTCTGAGGTGCCTGGAGGAGAGGCTGCGCTTCTGCTGCTCAGGCACCGTCCCAGAGGGCTCCGGAAAGGAAATGAGGGGTTTGCCGGAGGAGGCGAAGGCGAAGGCGAAGCGCCCCGTTGTCGTCCGCAGCGGCCCGAAAGGTGGAATCCCTGCGCGTGGTGGAGGCGAAGCGCCCTGATCCTGCCCACCTGCAGGGACCTCACCCCGGCTTGTCTTCACGAAGCCTCACCCTTGGCAGAGCTGCCGGCGCCTCCGCCCCCTCTGGCCCGCGGGACTCCCTCCCTCCCTGGGCAGAGGAGATGGTCCAGCAGCGGTCTAATCCGGGCGGGGGGCGGGCCTTCGGTCTCCACAGACCCACTACCCTCCCCTCCCTCCGGCAGTTGGCCCACGCCTGTCCCACACCTGTCGCAGTCATGGGGGGTGAGAGTGCTGGCCAGCAGCGGGGCCTCCCAGTCCCATGCCAGGCTCTTGGCCGGGGTGTCCGTGTCGATGCAGAGGCCCGCCTGCCCTGCCTCTCTGTCCCTCTCCCCACCCCCACCCCCGCCTCTGGCGTCCTAGCCAAGATTCCCGACTCCCCCTGGCTGCAACCTGTGCAGCCCACTGGGGGTGGGTGACCTTTGGCGCGAATGGGGTGTGAAATATTCCAGCGACCCCCAACCTGGTCGGTCGGTCGGTCTGTCTGTCTGTCTCAAAGTAATTCCGTGTATTCTATCGGAAAGACTTTGGGTTACGCCCCCCCCCTTGCGATTTTCATCTCGAGAGTCATGAAACCAGCCTTCTTTTTGCCCCCTCCCATCTTCAAGGGAGGGGTCCTTCTCTCCACTTTCTTTTGGGGCTTCAATGAAGGCCGCCTCATTCATTTGTAAATATTTCAAACTGCGCCGACTGGGGGAGACCCCGAGGCACCTCCAGGCAGGCGGGAGAGTTGGCGCTGGCTCCTGAGCATCCCGGAGGCGGACCAGAGATGGGGCTAGCCTGTGTGTCCAGGTCAGGGGAAGAAAGGCTCCTGGGGGGAGCCCCATTGAAATCAGGGGGTCTTACTTCTGAGCAGACAAAGAATTGTGGGCGGGGGGTGTACATTTGGAAACGAGATCCGCTCTGTGCCGGTCAACTGTTAGTTCCATGGGAATGCGGAGTCAGTGGGATCGGCCCGGCCCGGCTGGACTGGCCAGTAGCCACTCTGTTGAGTCCGGTAGCTGCGGGCCCATCGAGGCCCCCCAGTGCCACACACACACCCCAGGAGTGGGGAAGGCAGTGGTTCACCAGGGCGAGAAGCAGGTTTGGATAGAACTGCCGGTTGGGATTTCGTTCGCTGGCCACGCAAGCAGCTCCTCTTTTGGGGCTTGGGGCGCAGGCGAGGTGAGGGGCAAAGAATGGCCCAATCTCTCCCCTCCCCGCCCCAGCAATTGGCCCCCTCCAGTCTGGGGCGGGGGGGGGGCTTGGCGTGGTCGGCGCCGTCGGGACCTGACCGTCTCCCCTCCGGCAGGTACGGCGCCCTAGACGGGGGCACCCGGCGGAAGAACGCCACCCGGGAGACCACCAGCACGCTGAAGGCCTGGCTGCAGGAGCTGCAGGCCCCCTACCCGACCAAGGGCGAGAAGATCATGCTGGCCATCATCACCAAGATGACCCTCACGCAGGTCTCCACCTGGTTCGCCAACGCCCGCCGCCGCCTCAAGAAGGAGAACAAGATGACCTGGCCGCCCCGCAACAAGGGCGCGGACGAGAAAGGGCCCTTCTGCCGCAAGGACGACGACGACGAGGAGGCCGCGGCCGGCGCCGACGCCCTCAAGAGCCGCAAGCTTCCCGGTACCGCCCCACAGCCTCCGCCCTTGCTCGCACACGGGGGGGGGGGCAGGGGCACCTCCCTTTAACCCCCCTCCTTCGTGGAACGGGTAGGGGGGTCTCCGCATGTCACAACTGGGGAAATTGTCACATTAGCCCTCCCCCCCCCCCGCGGTTTTTAGTTGCTGCATTTACTCTAATCCAAGGCTAGGTTTGTGTGCCCCCCCCCCCCCGCCAGAGATGCCACCAAAACCAAAGACTTTTTCTTATATTCGAAAATTTACGGTTATTGGGGGTGGGCATCGCTGACATTCCGAGGCGGCGTCCTTTTAAATAAGCGAAATAATACTAATTATTTTTGGGAAACGGCGGCGCAGAGTCGCCGGAGGAGGGTTGACCGGGGGGGGGGGGTGACGGCTGGCCCCACAGAGCCCCCTCGGACTTCACCCGCTCCAGTTCACGCTCCATGGTGGAAACATCTAGGCATCGCTGCAGGCCCCCCTCTCAGAACACAGTTGTTGGCCGGGGTGGTTGTTTTTTGAAAAAAGAATGGCTCTTTTATTTATTTCGTTTGCTGTCAAGTCCCAGCAGACTCAGCCCCCCCCCCCCCCCGTGGCGCTTTCAAGGCCGGAGAGGCCGGGAGGGGGCCCACCATCGCCACCTGCCTCTCCGGAGCGACCCTGGGCGGGGGCGGGGGTCAAAGCCAAAGACAGGGCAGAGGCCCTGCTGAAGCCTCACTGTCGAGTGCGGCCGGGGCAGGCCGGGGCCATCCATCCGCTCAGGGTTCCACGGGCGCTCCTGCCCGGGCTTTGGCGATTCGTTCTCGGGCCCTCCCACTGGGAAAAAGGGCGTGGCCATCGCACCTCCCCCACAGGGTCTGCGAGGCCAGGCCGGGACCTGCTTTGGCCTCGTCCGGACGTGGCTTCGGTTTGCCACCGCTGCTGATAGATCCACTTGGGGAAGCCCTGGCAGGACTGAGGCGCCTTCCTCGACGAGTCCGGCGTGGGAAAATCGAAGCAAACTGGCAGCAGAACGATGTGCGCTTTGCGCATCCTGATGTCACTGCCTTAAGGAGGGGTTGGCAGGGGGGCCGCTTCCCGCGCTCACCCACACGCCCCTTTCTCTCTCTCTCCCATTTGCAGAAGCGCCCAGCAAGGAGGACAAAGATCTGGCCTTGAGCGACCTGGAGGACTATGACCCGCTGGAGTCGGAGAGCTCGGAGGGCGAGCTGAAAGCGCCCGCCTTCGGCCACGTGGAGACAGACGTCTGCCTCGACGAGGCCTGCAAGGAGTCCGCCCGCGACGGCGCTCTGGAGAGGGCCAAGGCGGCGGGCCCGGAGGGCTGCGGGGCGGCGGAGCTGCTGGGGGGCCGGGCGTCGAGGGCCGGCTGCGAGGCCAAGCAGTGCTTCCACCACCAGCAGCAGCAGCAAGTCCTGGAGGCGGGCAAGCCGCGGATCTGGTCCCTGGCGCGGGCGAGCCACCCTCCTGCCGCAGGCCGAGTTCCCGTCGTGCATGCTGAAGCGCCAGCAGCAGGGGGCGCCGAGCGCCGCCCGCGCCCTGGCCTCGCCCGTGGGCAGCCTGCCCGAGCGACCCACCAAGGAGTCCCCGGTGGCCAACCTCAGGAACTGGGTGGACGGCGTCTTCCACGACCCGCTCTTCCGGCACAGCACTTTGGGCCACTCCGCGGCCTCCTGGGCCGGCCCCAAGGGGGGCGCCGCCTCCGCCTCCTCCCCTCTCTTGGAGACAGGCGCGGCCGCCGCCCTGCTCAAGGCCGGCCAAATGGACCCCGGCAAAGACCTCCTGGCCTTCCCCAAAGCCGGCAGCAGGATGTTCTGCTCCTAGCGGCCGGACCCCGCCCGACTCCCCCCGGAGCCAGTGGGGGGGGGGGGGAGAGGCCGGCCGAGGACTGTGGCGAGGCAGGCTGGGGGACAGGCCCGCCGGAAGAACTGGAGATCGCGTTCCAGTGGAGAGGGTTGCTTCTCCGGTCCCGACACAGGCCCGGATTCTCCAAGCGCTGCGGAGGGACAATGCAGCGGCCCGCCGGATTGTCGGAGGGGGGTTGCCGCTTGGCCCCGACCTTGAAGCGGCCGGCGACCCTCCTGACTCCCAGAGCGCCCCCCGCTAGTCCTGCCCCCGCGGGCCTCAGCGAGGCGCCTGGTTGGAGTCCCGCTTCTTCTTCGGGGGAGGGGAAGGGACTTGTGGGGCTTCTTGGGTTTTTTTTTTTTTCTCAATGTGGCATGCCAATCTTAGTTACCAAAAAACAACGGGGGGGACTCCCTCGGACCTTCCCCCCCTCCCCTTTGCATAGTTAGCCTCTCGTCCGCGCAAAAGCAGCACTTGGCACTCCTCCGAGCACTCCGGCACCCGCGCACGCACTTTGAGCGGAACAAAGAAACGGGGTCCAAACGGCCTTGTTCACTGCGACAATAAATGGTCTCTGTCTCGCAGAGGTGCCTCGGTGGTCTCTTGGCGTCTGTCGGCCGCGCAGTTGGGGACTCACCCGGCCCTGGTCCCACCTCAGCGGGTCCCGGGGATTCTGGAGCGGGGGGGGGGGGGGCGGGGCTCAACATGGGCCAGCAAATGCCGCCAGTGCCGTGGCCTCGTCAGGCCCTGGACACGTTTACTGGGTAGTGACAGTGACTGGAGCGTGCTGGGGTGGGGGGGGGGGGGGAGAGAGACTGAGTGACTTCCAGGTATAGAAAGAGACAGAATCCGCAACGGGCCCGGACGTGGAAGTTTCTTGGCGGGAACGAGCGGGGCCTCTGGCAGGGGCTCCCCAGAAGAATCCCCCCTTCCCCATCGCTCTTTCCCGCTTACCTTTAAAAAAGAAACGCTGCGGGGCGCTTGGCCGTGGCCCCGCAGCCTCAAATCCTCCTAAGCCCCGCGGCTGCCTGGCTGCAAGCAGGACGCCCCTTCCCCGGGGTGGTGACTTCTGCTGCCTGGGCGGCCGGGAGACTTGAGGCAGGCCAGACCCGTCCAGCCTGGGAGCCGCCGCCGTTCTGGCTGCAGCGCAGAGGCCAGTGGAGCCTGGAAGTTGCCAGTGTCGGATCCCCGCCTGGAATCCTCACTAGCTCCATGGGAGTTGGCTGGGGGACCATGGGCCTTTCACCCTCGCTCGTCCTGGGATCCCTTGCAGGGTTGTCGTGAGGATAATGTGGAGGAGAGAACAGTGGTGGAAGCCGATTTGGCCGCCATTGGGATTAAGGCAGGGAGACATTAATTAAATAAATGGTCACAATAAAGAATACATTTCAAAGTTGATACCCCGAGGCCAGCGAGAGGGGGCGCTCTTGGGCCCGGCCAAGAAAAAGGGCCCCGTCGCAGGGGGCGTGCCTGGCCTGGCCTGGCCAACCGCGCTGTGCCCAATACACTCCCCAGCCAGTCACATTTCCCAAAACGAGCCAGGTGTGGGAAAGACTGCGGAAAGGGTGGGGGAATCGGGGGTGGGTGGCCGCAGGAAGGGACCCCATGCGGTGTGGTGTGGAAATGGCCCCTCTTTCCCAGAGGAGCAGCGGCTTCGGTTGTCTGCGGAAATCATGAATCTCGTGGCTCCATGGAAAACCGAAGGCTGCCCATTTTATTCCGAGAAGCGGGGTGGGGGTGAAAGAGGCTGAGGTCCCCTGAAATTGCGGGGGTAGAAGAGAATCTTTTGGAAATTGAACTCTTGGGGGGGGGGGGGGTCTCGATCCCTTCCTAGGGCTGGAAATTGTTTTGTCTAGTTTTCCGAATGTTTGCCGAGCAATTGATTCACACGCAAGAGCTGCTCTTTTAATCTGCCGTTTTAACTCGCCATTCCTCCACTGGCGGCGGGGGCCAGAGAGCCTCGCCGGATTCTTTATGAATATTTCAGCGCGTCATGCCGGATGGATGCCTTCCCGTTTTGACACTCCCGAGAAGAGCAGCCGAGGGAAAGACCCCCGGACCCCCCCTCGCCCCCTCCCGACTCGGGCAATCCCCCCGCCCGGAGTGACCAGGCAGCACCTTCCAGATTGCCGCTCTCCTTGGCGTCGGGGGTGGGGTTGGGAACTTCTCTGGAGGGGGGAACAGGCGGATGAAAAGCAGACATAAAAGAAACGCGAACATAAAATCAAGAGCCGCCCCCGATCCACTACCCAGTGACGCACCAGCGGCCAGATCCAAGGAAGATCCTCTTGGGAAAGATACGGGGAGGGGGCGGCGCGCGTGCGGGGGGGGGGGGTTTGCTTTTGGACCGCAGGCCCGCTTTTCTGCTGCGCTTCTTCCCAGCATGGTTGAGAAGTTCTGGGGTCAACGAGTCCGTGGGTCTGCGTAGCTGCGCGGCCTCTCGCTTCATTCCGGTGCATGAAAAAAGGCGCTCCCTTCCTTTGGTGGCCAACCGGGCCTGGTCACGCGAAGACCTTTTTGCAGCGGGGCTAGAACAAGGTCCGCCCGCGCGCACGGGCTTGTATTTCTTGCAACTGAGCGTGGACTCTGCCCGGGCTGCGCCTCTTGCTCGCGCCTTCCGCCTCCCCCTCAACTGCCCCCCCACCTGGCTCCTAGAAGGCCGCCCGGGAAGCGGGGTGGGGGGAGGGCGGCACATCCCGGCCACAGGCGGCACCAGCCCCCAGCCCCCAATTGCATTGACTTTCGCTCCCCTCCAAACGACGGCATCTCTCTGCTGTGGGGCTGCTGTCAAGAGGCGGCGGGGGGGAAGCCCCCGTCCGGAGACGGTGGGGGGGGGGGCTCACTTGAAGTGAGATTTCCAATTTGATGGGGACGGCGGGGCTGCGCGTCTGGCCGCCGCAAAGGGCAGGAGCCCCACAGCCTCCAAAGGGCAGAGAGCCGCGAGATCGGCGGCGGGACTGACAGAACGAAGGGCCGTCTCCGGGGAGCTGCCGGCCGGGACGAGGCTGCGGCCCGCCGCGAATGTTAATGGCTCCCTCCCTGCCTGCCTGCCTGCCTGCCTCCTTCCCTCCCTCCTGGCCCAGCCCAGCCGCCCGCAGACAAAGGCCCGCGCCCAGCCCAGCCCAGGCCAGGCCCCGCAGATCCCAGCACGGTGCTGGAGGGCCCCGTCAACGTGGAATCTCCCTGCCGCCGCCGCCGCCGCCGCCGAGAAAGGGGGTTTCCTTTGGCAGCCCCTTTCCGGACGTCCAAGGAGAGTGTCGGAGCAGCCCCGTGGCCGGCGGCCGGCTCCAACCCGGGAACCAGACCTTTCCCGGACCCGCGCGCTGCCTTTTTGAACCCGAGGCGGGCGACTCAGGGGGTTTCCCCGGAACTGGGACCCTGTGGCCGCTTGGGGGGGTGGGGATCTGGAGGGGAGGCTGCCCTTCGCCCGCTCCCCTGCGCTGCTGTTCTTCGGGGCCGAATGAAGTTCTGAGACTTCTCCCGGATCTGGGTTGGAGCCGTCTGCTGGGGTGGCCCCTCGCCCCGTCCGTCCCCCTCCCCTCGAGACCAGGGAGCTGGGCTCATCCAGGAGCACCCAGGGAAGGCCTGCTCTCCCAAGGAGGGGCCCGTTTTTAGGCGGGGGGGGGGGGTCTCGCGCGCCTGAGAATTTTCCAGGCGCCTACTAAAAATTGAGCTCCCGAAGAAGATCAACCGCCGGCAGCTGTGGGGGGGGGGGAACCTGCCAGGGCCCCCCGTTTGGCCCACAGGTCTCTGGCCGGCTGCCTGGAAACTGTGTCAGAAGTGCCCCCCCCCCAGTCTCGTTTTCCGACTATGTGGGCAGGAGGGGGGCTTCGCCGCCCCAGGAGAACTTGTGCCTCCCTGGGTTGCAGGCTCAGCCAGCTCGCAGCAGGCCACCCGGGGAAGTCGTCTGCGGCCAGCCTGTATCAATAATCCCCCCCCCCACAAACACTCGCGAGCGAGAGAAAAGGCCCCTCCCTTCCCCCTGGAGGCGATGGTGGCAATCAGAAAGTGGGGGGGGGGGGGGCGGCACTGTAAATATATAATGCCAGCTATAAAGGGCAGGAACGGGGGAGGGAGAGAGAGAAGAAGAATCTGAAAGGACAGGATCCCAAGGGGGGGTCAGATCTGGAACGGGGGGGGGTCTTGCCGAGGCAGCGGGCCGTGGCAAATTCCAACCCACGGTGGGGCGGGTGGCAAATTAACAGCGCCTCTTTCCCTGCCTTTTTTGCATCGGGCCGAATAAAAACTGTAATCAGCGGCGCGTTACTTTTCATTAAGCGACTTTGACAGCGCGGCGGCGGCGGCGCAGCTTCAGCCTTGACAGGCAACAGCGGCGGGGCGGCGGCGGGGGGGGGGATATATATCTCCCCCAGTCGGAATCATAAGATAATTCCTTAAGCTCCATTAACAACTCTTAGCCGCAGGAAATGTGCTCCCTGAAAACATCTTCAAATCTAAAAGCTTTATCGACCCCGCAAACCTCGGCTGATGGGTCTATTTCTTTCTTTCACCTTTTTTTATGGGAAAAAAGAACTCAGCGGCGAGAGAGAGAGAGAGAGAGAGAGAGAGAGCCAGAGCCGTCCAGCGCGGCAGCCGCAGACTTTGACACGACACCTTTTTAACTGGCGAGCCAGAGAGGCAGAGCCAACGAGACCTTAAGTGATATTTAAAAGGCAGCCAATTAAGATTTCAAATAATGTCTCCTGAGATTATGCATGCAATTTATGTCACATGCTGCGCCTCCCTCCCTCCCTCCCCCCTCCCTCCCTTCCAAAACATGCAAGCAAAATTGCAAGTGGATAGATTGGTTACTCTTGGCATAATGATCTCTATCCTGTCATGCAATGGGAAAGAGATGGTAGGGGGATCTCTGCTTTCAGCAGAACCCGTTAGCAACAACAGGCTGACAAAAAGGCCTTCTTATACAGAATGATGAAATAACTCATTTGCAGCAGCCAGTGCAGTTTCCACCATTTCAGGAGGCGGGGTGGGGGTGGGGGGGGGCTGCTGGTTTGCAGTGGAGTCCAGGAGCACTTTAAAGACATTTCCAAGGTAGAAGCCTCCAAAAGTTAAACCTCCACAGAGCAAGTTTCCACTGGCCAGAACTTCTACCCTGGAAACCTTGTTGGTCTTTTTGGTGCAGCCATCTTGCTCTTCAATGTCTAAAGGTAGCATGAAAGGGGAGCATCGAGCATCGCCACATCTTCTGGATCTCTGGAGTCTCTCTCCTCCTATTTCCTTTCCATTTTTAACCTGGTAGGACTTGGACTGAAAACATTTCCTGCAAGGAGTCCAGGAGCCCCCTAGAACCCAGGAGAACTTGGGGCCTTTCAGCTCTGGAGAGTCACAGCTCCCTTTGTCAGATGCTTTGCCTGCTGAAAGAGCTGGGACTTGAACGGAGGCCTTCCACTGCAGACCAGCACAGCCAGGTCCCTGAAACCATTGTATGCAAAGAAACCAAAGGCATGTTTGAATGGGACTTCATTTCCACAACCCCCAGAAAGTGACAGTGCTTAAATCCCTGCTGATTTCAATAAAATTTAAGTATTAATAAATGTGTACTGAATTGTGGGTATTGTGTGGAAGCTGGGGGTGCAGCCCCGTCAGTGGACTGCTTGATGAGTTTTGGTTAAGCAAATCAGGATCAGTTCCAATTAGTAGTGCTTGAATGGGAGGCCATCAAGGAAGGTCTGCTCTGTGCAGGCTGGCAAATTGTCTGTCGCCTTGAAAACCCTATAAGGGGTCGACTTCAACTGACCTTTACTAGGCATATGAGTAAAAATAAAACAAAATACAGGACAGAGCGGGTGTTAAAACAGGACATAAAACTGGACATAAAACTGGACAAAGCAGGTAAGGTTGGTACAGAAGAGGCGATCAAGCTTCCATTATGTCTTTGACTTGAGTACTTCTAATAAAAAATCAGGGGTATTTCCAGTTATCCTGCCGTTGCTATAATTCAGCAGGTGAATAGTCTTTGTATGCTCCAAACAACTTTTTTTTATTCCTTAGAGCAGGAACAAGTAGGGAGAGCCTAGGGCTGTGGTGGTGAACCTTTGGCACTCCAGATGTTATGGACTACAATTCCCATCAGCCCCTTCCAGCATGGCCAATTGGCCACCACTGACCTGGATGCAACTTGGTGGCATTTCCTACTACCACAAAGGCTCCATTTGGGCTAACACCTTTATCTGCCTGTCTGCCCACCTCCCCCAAAGAGTTAATAGGTAGAGAAGATTGACTGATACCATATGGGAATTTCACCATGTTGTCATAGTGTGAGAAGCCCTGGCTGGAAGACAGTAGTGACTGAAGACTGTGTACAACATTCTGTGTCCAAATGTGTGCTTCTGTGTCATAGCTCAGTCATGAGAGCATTGTGAAGTTTTCATGCACAAGGTTCAGTCCCTAGCATCAAATGTAAAATGGTTTTGTTTTTGAGCAACAGGATTGGGTATACTGATCATTACAAATCACTGCCTGTTGAAAATATAAGGCTGATCCAGTATACAGCAATGGAACACAATGAAACTTGTGCTCAGTGTATTCAGAATAATTTGCAATGAGGGCACTAAAATCACAACAAAAAAGTTCCAAAGATACACCAATTTTCATTGCATATTTACATTCCAAAACTCAAAATTTAGAAATGTTTCAACAAAATTTCTACATCATGCTGACTTAGAACTCCAAATTCCAAAACTGAAAAATTAGAAAGGTTTCAAGAGAATTTCTACATCATGCTAACTTAGGACTGTATTGTGCTTATCAGCTAGTTTCCTAACAGTTCTCTGAGGAGCTCAAAGCAATGTCCTTATGCGTAACTCATTTGTGTCCTCAAGGCAACCCTGTGAGGTAGGTCAGGATGATATATCTGTGGTTAAATGGAACCTGCATGCAACTGTTTCTACATGGGTCGGGAGCATTTGGAATTCACTCTGTTGGCAGATATCTTAAGCTTCTAGACCTCAATGGGGAGTTTACTGCTCTGGCTTTATTCCCTGCCCCCCCCCCCCAGGGCATAAATTAGATTCAGGCTCACTGCCAAATCACAAATTAGAGGCACCATTGCTTAGAAAACTGAACGTCAGACCCTGCAGGCTGTGCTCCACATTTAGCTACAAATGAATAGTCCTCCTGCCATCTTCTGCCTCTTGAAAGCAAGGAGGGAAAACTGGTTCTGCAGTCTTTGCAAACCTTCCCAGTCAGGTTTTGTTAGCCTCTGAGCATTCACAGAATGCAAATTCAACATTCACATTGCAACAGGAAGCAGGTGGGAAATGTCACTTTAACACAATGGCACAGCAAGAATTCAGACCCAGGACTTGGATCCACCAGGGCTTTTCCATCAGTGGGGGGATTTCTGTCCACAAAATGCAGCTTCCTAATTTCCCTCCTACAACTGCAGAACAAAATACCTCCCAGACCCTGCCCTTGATGAATGGGGAAGCTCCAGGAACTGTGTGTGTGTGTGTGTGTGTGTGTGTGTGTGTGTGTGTGGAGATTGGGCTCCAGTGGGAGGGAGAGGTGAGAAAACTGACCCACCATGGGGAGAAATCCTCCCGCCCATAGAAAAGCTCCAGTAGATCCCCCTGACTGAAGTCCATCCCTCTTTCCACAACACACGGGCAGCTGCCCCGGCAAAGTTTACTAGCCTATTGAAACATTACTAGTTCCTCTGTGATGGGGCTGAGTCAACACACAGGCTCCAGAGCAAGCACATCACAGCATTTCCGGGCCACTGAAGGATCCCTTTCAGGATACTGCTTGAGTTGCTGTTGGTCCTGCTCTTTTCATCTGGGCTGTCCAAGTGATGCGGTTTCTGGGTGACCACAGAAGAATCTACGGATGTCAGTGGCTCTCACCTGGGGGGGGGGGGGTGTCACGTTTTATATACCATTACTCGCTAAGCATATACCAAAAACTCTGGTCCAGGTCAATTTTTGCAGGAACAAGAAAACTAAAGGATGATCAGGAAAACCAGCTACTGTCAGAAGAACAATGGAAACAAATTGCATAAATTAAACAAATAATTATTTGAATGTGAGATATAAGAAATACACAGAGGTGTATCAGGTGAGAATGGCACCCAGGGACAACACCTGCTCCGGGTGCCCCCCTGCCCTCCTGTCCCCCCCATGCTTGGGGGCAGGGCTCGGGAGTGGAGCTTAGGGGTGGGGCGGCTCAGATGGGCACCACAGTGGCAGCTGGCTGGCAGCACCCCCGAGCCCCACCCTTGAGGGCCTGAGGAGGAAGGAGGCAGCTCAGATAGATTAGAAGCCTGGCAACAGGCCAGCTCTGTGCTCAAGCGCCGCCCCAGCCCCAACCCAGTTCTCTCCAGCTGGGTTAACTCAGGAGAGGAGGGGGCAATTTTGCACGTCCCCTTCTTGTGCATGGGGTCATTTGACCCCACCTGTCCCCAGTATGTCACTGGAAATACATTATATTTGGTTTTTTAGAACTTAGGAGAACTTTTAGAATTGTGCACAAGAAAATGCAAAAGCATTGCTGGAAAACACAATTTATTTATAGTCAAAAGAATCAGGATTGGATGCAGTCAGTTTTTCCACTGGTGATAAAATGAAGAGGGCTTTGAGCACCAAAAGTCTGTGCTGGGGGGAAGGGGGTCAAAGGACCTGCATAAACAATATATATATACAGTGGGGGCTATAGAGTGAAAATGCTGGCTGGATCCAACCCATGTAACCTTCTGCATGTGGCTGTTTGTACACACCAGACCTCACCCGTATTAGACCTCTCAAAATATGCCTGCTCTTCCTCATGAGGAGGGCTGCTTTTTTCAAGCACACATTTAGACAGGGGAGATGGACTGGCTTGAACACATTATCCTAGCTGTGAAATAAATATGAGCATATCCCATCTCTACTGCATGTGATATTTATCATGGGCAGAGCCATAGAAACATAAATGAACTATACAAATTCATTACAAGTAGCGCATATGGATTAGCATCTCTAATTCAGGATGACTATCAAGGGTGCTCAAAATATTTGCCTTCTCTCACTGAGACCACTTTATTTAATTTCCTTAAACTGCCATATAATTATTGATTTCACTTCAGAGGTCAAGAGGTCTCCAGCTGAACTCGGGTGGTGTTTTGCCAATTAATTCCTCTGAAGCAGAACCAGAGCCCGTCTCCTTTACCATTTGTTTCCTTTTGAAAGACTGACTTAAATCATGCAAGTTTTAAGGGGGATAAAGTCATTTGAGCATCAGCTCCTGAGCTGATGTAAATGTTTGTACAGGCACCTTTAATAATATCTATATTTAAATCATAGTACATTTCAGCATACCCCCTTCCGTAAGTAATTGGCGCAGACTGGCTGAGCCAGAAATAATGTTTCTTCCTCTTTAAATTTCTGTTTAGGTTAATTCAATATTCTGGGAAGAATAGCCACAAATTCACAAAATAACAATGTTGCCCTGTAAAACACATTCTAATTGAGGACTCACCAGTTTTTTTTTATAGAACTAACAATGTCCAAATTGTGAACAAGGGAGCAATCAAGAACTAATTACATAAAAATTGTGTGTGTGTTAAGTGCTGTCAAGTCACTTCTGACTTATGGTGATCCTATGAATTAATGACCTCCCAAACATCCTCTTGTCAACAGACTTGCTCAGGTCTTGCAAACTGAGTGACTTCCTTCACTGAGTCACTCCATCTCAGGTTGGGTCTTCCACTTTTCCGGCCCCTGTTTTCTCATAATGTGACCAAAGATGATAGCCTCAGTTGGTCATTTTAGCTTCTAGGAATAGTTCAGGCTTGCCTTACTTGTCTTTTTGGAGGTCCACAGTATCCATAACACTCTCCTCCAGCACCACATTTCAAATGGATCAACTGTCTTCCTGTCAGTTGTCTCTATTGTTGAGCTTTCACACCCATACACAGTAATGGGGAATACTATGGTATGAATTTACTTGATCTTGGTTCAGAAGCATATCGAGGAAAAATGGCACCTGGGGGCAACACCTCCTCTGGGTGCCCCCCATGCCCCCATGCTAAAGGGCAGTGCTTGGGGGAAGGGCAGGCGGGGCTTGGGTGGGGGTGGGGCTCAGACCAAGCCCCACCCCCACCTCTCTGGAGGCCAGCTCCTGAGGCAGAGGCAGGTACTGGCCAACCACATCTGTTCAACTTTTGCCTTATCATGGGCTTCCGGTTGGGAAATGGCCACCTCCAGACACTTCTGAATCGAGCTCCAGAGGCATCTGTCAAAATACCTGTATAACCCCTGGAATAAGGGGCATATCCCTCCTCAAGAGGTAGGAGAGACTCCAACATTTGAAGGTGAAATATTTCGCCGGGTGAAACAGGGAGGTAACCCAGGAAATTTCATCATTCTAAAAACCAGAATAAAATGGAAGGCAAATTGCCTATAGAAGGTGGCCACAACCTGCCGCTATAACTACTTAAAAATATTAACGTAAACAGAACACATTCTAATACAAAATAGAAGATATTCAATAGTGAACGATACAAGGAAGAGAGGTTTAACGAGAGGGAGGTAAAACGAGCTGGAAAATCCCGGGTGGAACACCAGCGAGAGATGTTCTAAGGTGGCGCGCCGTTCGTCCTGACAAAAAACCCAAGGAGTGGGAAAGGTGGAACATACCGAGACTGGTTGCCTGGTGAGTAGGAGACCGCTGGGAGAACTTGGGGTGGACAGGAAAATACCCCTTCTTTTTTTGCATTCGAGTCAAACAGTTATAAACCCGCCTTAAAAACAAGAGTAGTGCTGTCTCTTTAAGCACAGAGAAAGTCGAGCTTGATCTCGGCAAGCCTTAGGAGGTGCGATAACCTAAGAATGCAAGATTTGGAGGAGGCATCGTAAGTGGAAGTGCCAGAGACTCTTGCAATTGATATCACGGGCAGAATACAAACGGAGAAAACATTGCTAGAACGAATAATCCAGACGAAGATTGGAAAATAGTGAACTAGAACAGTGACAAATTAAAGCAAAGCTGAGAAGTAAAGAACAGAACAGACTTGACTGATTACATTTTGAAGGGATGATTACGTTTTGAAGGAATGACGGCCCTTGCAAAAACGAGGCAAACCCAACTAAGTGAGCTAAAAGGCATAAAAACAGTCTGACAGAGCTGGAAAAACTATTGGAGATTACTACAAGTTTACAGAAAGAACTGACTACTTTCCAGCAAGAAACTATGGAGAGGCTCTCAAGAATGGAGGGAGAAATGCTTAATTTCAAAAAAGATCTTAGCCATATAAAAAAATAGAAGATTCACTACACCAAATTTCAGAAGATCTAAAGGGAAAAGAGATAAGAATAACAGAGGTCAAAGATGCAGTGGAAAACCTGAGGGAACATAATTAGCGCCAAAAAACCTGAGGGAACATAATTTAAGCCAAGATGATGTACTAGCAGTACTAGAATACACCTTAAAGGAGAAAATGGTTAGAGTGAGAGGGGTCCCAGAACTGGACAGAGAAATTACACTGAGTAGAATTATGCCCCTTTTACAGGAGGTCTGGGGTCTGACCAGAGAAGAAAGAAGTTGATCAAATTTACAGGGTCAACACTACGTAATCCAGAAATAAAAGTCAACCCAGAGATATTGTATTCAGCTGCGTGAGGCGAGACCTCTGGGAGGAACTACTCCGCGCAAATTCTAAAAAAACCTACCATCTGGATGGAAATAAAATAATAATTATGAAAAAACTACCCATGTCTATCCAGCAAAGAAGAAAAGACTACCGGAGATTGACGAGTTTTTTGATGGAAGAAAAGATAAAATACAGGTGGATAATCCCAGAAGGACTATCGTTCCTGTGGAAAGGAAAGAGGATAAATATAACTACAGTTCCCCAAGTTCAAGAATTTTTGACAAAGGCAGCAAGTTCTCCCCCATTGAAAGCAAAGTAAGGAAAGGGGAAGGGGTTATAAGGGAGGGGAAGGAGGAAAGAGGGACAACAGAGGATAAGCCCTCTATGTAAGCCCTCTATATATAGACCCTTACTAATACATGTATTAAAATGGCATTGAAAATTGTGATTTGTAACGTTAACGGCCTAAATCATCCAGGCAAAAGGAAAAAATTTTTGCTCATTTTATAAAAGAAACTCCTCATATTTTATGTTTACAAGAAACACACATAAAAAACGGGGAGGAGAGGCTGATTATAAATAAGAAATTGGGGTCACTATTTTGAAATTAAACCAAGGGTGGTTTTGGACCATAATCCCATAGAGTGGATATTGGCATTAGGAAAACATAAAACCCAATGGAAAATGAAAGACTGGGTCTTGGGGAATATCCAATGCATAAAGGAATTGAAGGAGAAATTAATGGAGTACTGGGAATTAATATGGTTCTGTAGATAAAGAAAACATACTATGGGATGCCCATAAGGCGGTAATGAGGAGGTACATCCAAAGTCAAGAAATCTACCCAAAAATACTGAAAAGAGAAAAGAAATTAGAGTTAGAAGTAAAGTTAAGAGAAATGGAAATAAAATTACAAAAAAGGAGGGATAATAAGATCCTTAAAAATTAAGATAATAAAAGAACAATTAGAAATATTAATGTCAGATCAAATAGCGAAAGACTGGATGTACCTACAACAAAAATATTAACCTAACTAAAAAAGAAAAAACAAAGCTCCAAGAAATAATAAATATTGGAGAAGAAAATAAAGTATTTGGGAATCTACCTGGAAGGTAATAACAAAAATCTTCTAAAAAATAACTATGACCAGTTGTGGACATCAGTCAAAAGTAAACTACAGGATTGGACAGGCAAGCAAACATCAATGTTAGGAAGAATAAGTATAATTAAAATGAATATTCTCCCAACATTTATGTTCTTATTTTTGAATCTTCCCTTGATGTTATCTAAATCTAACTTTGCATTATGGAGGAAATAAATAAATTTATATGGGAAGGAAAGAAACCTAGAGTTCGATATAAAGATCTCATCCAACAAAAGAATCAAGGGGGTCTGGCTGTACCAGACCTCCAGATTTATCACGATGCAGCAGCATTAGGATGGGTTAAGGTGTGGATCAGATTGGAAAATCACAAACTGTTAGAGCTTAAAGGATATAACTTGCCAAAAGGATGGCATGCATATTTATGGCCGAACAAAGATAAAAAGAACACAACAGATAAATTTATTAAAAACCACTTTATTCAGTACACCTTAATCAAGATCTGGAACAAATATAGAAACATATTTTACAACAATCTTCCAGTATGGGTTTCCAGACTGGAATCCTGAGTCCCGATTAGGGAGCCAGAGGCGACAATAAATCCCAATGGCCGAGGTACCATGGCTTAATCTTGTGGAACAATGACAGACCTATATATTGAAAAAAAGGGAACAGATTATTTGGGAAAGAATGTAACAATGTCATTGGGTATACCTACCACCTTAAATTGAGAGTAATTTCAAATCTGATATTAATAAATGGGGAATCAAAAACAAAAAACAGAATTAGACAGGCGTGTGGGACCAGATTAAAAAAAAAAATGTGAAGCACCATCTATAGGAATGTTATTAAAACAACATACAGAACAGGAGGAAGTAAAACCTAATATGAGGTGCGATGGGCAGAAAGCATAAAAGTATTAAAAAGAAAAAACAATGGGGAAAGGTTCTATAAAAAAAAGATACTAGGGGGGCCCAGCCATGCATTGCTGTGGCTCAGTCTGGTGAAGTGGAAAAGAAAGAAAAGGGGAAGCGAACAGTTCGAACATGTGTCATTGCACAATGCTTACGAGGGGAGGGGCAAGGGGCCCCTCGCTCCCCTCCCTCTCTCCCATTCCCTTGCATGGCAACCCTCCCCATCCCTCCCTAATATTCCCCTTCCTCTGCTAGGGTGGGTGGGCTATGTGCAGATGGCTGGTCCTGTCCCTTTCACTCCCTTCCCTTGCAGGGGAATTATCTAGCGTAAAACACACTGGGAGGCATGAGCTACGTTGTGTTCAAATTTCAGAGCATTTGGTCCAGCAAATCCCTGGACCCTCCCTCACCTTCCCCTTCCTCCGCTAGGGTGGGTGGGCCATGTGCAAATGGCCCGCCCCATGCCCCCACTCCATAAGGCAGTGGTTTTCAAGGAAGGCATGGTTGGTTCCCTTGTATCAGAGGGTGTTGCTTTGACGGCCAGCAGATGGTGCTGTTGCGGAACAGAACTGTGGTTCCAACTGTCACAGGTGCGGCATGTACACAATAATGGGCACAGTTGTGACATGTACACAACAGGAGGTGTGGAAACAGTATGGAAACCTGGCCGCACGCAAATGCAACATTGTGTGAAAATTTCAAAGCAATCGGTCCAGTAGTTTGGGAGATTACCTGTCAGCAGAAAAATGCACTGATAGATTTTTATATAGATAGATATACAAGTACACACCAAACTCAACAATGTGGGAAAATAGCATAAAAATGTATTACAGGACTTACCTCACACCGAATGTATTACATAAAATGAATGCCTAAATACCACCACGTTGTTGGAAATGTGGCCTGAATGGGGGAACATTCCACCATGTTTGGTGGACCTGCATAGAGGTTAAAAGGTATTGGGGGGAAATCCACAGTCAAATAACTAGAATAATAAAAATTAACTTTAAAAAAACTGAGGCTACTTACCTTTTAGTACCTGCATTAATGAAGGAGAAAATACCTGAGAAATATAAACATCTCTTATTTCATATGATTTCAGCAGCACATGTTAGAGAGGTATTGGAAGTCACCTGTGATCCCAAAGATAGACGATTGGATAAACAAGACGCAGCAATTACACAAAATGGACAGACTCTCCTTTCTCATAAATAATCAGTCACCAGAATTCTACCAACAAATATGCCAACCATGGTCAGACTACGTTTCTGCTACTTAAACACCAAACAGCAGCAAAATTAAATAATTTTTAAGCCGCATAAGATAATACATTTTTTTTAAATGTTGCTATTGAAATAATATTATTTTTACAGTTTGTAAGTTGACTAGATAAAATTTATTGTCCGTTATTTAGTAATATGGACGTTGGAGTGGAAGCCAAAGGGAGGGGGAGAGGGGTAGTAATGGGAGGGGACAGGAGGGGAAGTGTTGTTAGCAGGTAACTTAAATGTTAAGTTCGATTAAACTATCAGTATGAAACTTTTATTTGGAATAACACCTGGATATACATATAATGTGAAGAAACAAACAATTATGTATAGATTACTGTACTTTATTGTGCTTCTGTATAAGAGACTTCTGCCTCTTCTTTCTTTTTAAAACGCAATAAAAATCATTTTTTTAAAAAAACTTTTGCCTTGTCAGTGCTACCAGCGGATCCCCATAAGTCTCCTGAGATTTGACAGCACTTTCTACCATCTTTATTTAATGTCATCTTTTAAAACCCTGTGCTTTATTTGGAAGGCTAATTAGCCAACACTTTGGTTGACTGGTATGTGAAAGTAAATAAATATCTGTAAGAAGTGCATAAGGCTTCATTTGTGAGGTTGTTTTTGTATTACTGTAGTAGAAAATGAAAACAACCGGTTACCATCACTGCTGTGGTCCTGATCCAAGCCAAGTAGACTATGGCGAGCCACCAGGAGCCACTTGGATCTACTTGGATCCACTGGCTGCTAAAGACTCCCCAGGTCAGTGGCCCTCAGGATGCTTTCCAAGTAAGTGAAAGGGCAATTCACACCAAAAACTCCTTGGAATTGTGATTTAATAAAGATCTTCTGGTTTTAACGGGAAATTTTAGCAGATGTTTAACTGCATTCTGTTGAATTTAGTGGAGTTTAAGTGCTCTGCTTTGGCCAAACTGTGTCAATTTGTTTGGGGAGTTGCAGTTGATACCGATCCTGCTAGTTCTGCTGGATATCTTAGTGGTCTTTGATACCATCTGAGCTAGGCTCTGGGAGTGGGAGGTGCCATGTAATGGTGGTTCAAATGCTACCTGGGTGGTTGGTTTCAGAAGATGGTGTTGAGAGTTCCTGTTTTGCCCCTTGGCCACTGACCCAGGTGGTTCTGCAGCATTCAGCGTCATTTAATATCGATGTGAAGCTGCTGGAGAGGTCATCAGGAGCTTTGGTTGCGGAGTCACTAATATGTAGATGACCCCCAGCTCTACCCTTCAATTTCCAAAGGTGTAGCTGCAAGGGAGGGAGGTGCGCGTTGCACCGGGTGTGTGCCTGAGGGCGCAAAAATTGCCCCTGCCCCACTTTCCCCTTGCCCTGCTCCACCCCCTACCCCTCATCAGGCCTGGCCTGGCCCTGCCCCACCAGCCTGCCCCATTTTCAGCCAGCAGAAAGCTGTTTTCAGCCAGCTGGGAAAGGTAACTGGGGGTGCCACGGGGGAAGGGGGAAGGGGAGGGGTGTAGGTGGGGCACGGAAAACATGGAGAGCACCCCAGGCGCACTCCTGCCCAGCTATGCCTCTGCTGAGGATGCCGTTGATGTTTTGAGCCAGTGCTTGGAGTCAGTATGAGCTGGGTGAGAGTGAACAAGTAGAAACTTGATCCTGACAAGACTGAGTTTAGTACAAGGCCGGCTGTGGTCTTGATCTCTCTTCTTGGCTTTGGATGGTGTTGCATTTCCCTTGAAAAGCCAAGTTCGCAGCTTGGAAGTGCTACTCAACACAGCAGCCACCTAGAAAACCCAGTGGCTAGGGTGGTTCAGCCTATTTTGCCCTGCTTAGGCTGATATATCAGCAGTTTCTATTCCTGGTTCAATCTGATCTAGTCACAGTGATCCATGCCTTAGTTACATCCAGGATGAAATACTGAAATGTGATTTACTTGGAGCAACTCTTGAAGTATGTTCAGAGGCATATCTAGGAAAAATGGCACCTGGGGCAAAATCTGCGTTTTCTGCCACAACCCCTCCCACCCCCGCCCCCCAGGACTCAATTTTCCCTAGATACACCTCTGGCTAGAGGGCTGTCAGTCTCAGGCCCCTTCTGCACATGCAGAATAATGCACTTTCAATGCACTTTGAAGATGGATTTTACTGTGTGAAATAGCAAAATCCACTTGCAAACAATTGTGAAAGTGGATTGAAAGTGCATTATTCTGCATGTGTGGAAGGGGCCTCAGTCCCTCCACCTTTTCGAATACATACATGAAAACTTGCCTACTTTAACGTTTTGTTTTGAGGACTTACTGAGACGGCTTTATGACCTATGCAACTCAAAAGCATTATTGACCAGTGGCTAAAGGGGGGAGCACCCTTCCAAAACAGAAATGTGACCTTAATTCTTTTTCCACGTCAATTGCCCCCAAAGACTCCCCCCAACCCCTCTGCATTTCGTGCTTCTGGCTCGCAGCCATCATTGCACCCCTTCCCACCACAATCTCCCTGAAAGGCAGCAGCCCCTCCAAGGCTCCACACACCCACCCACTTGGCAGCAGCCCTCCGTCTCTTTGCCACACTGACCAGAAGAGGCAACCTGAACTAACCCTGTGCTGGAGGCAGCTACAAAAAGCGCCAGATGTGGGGTGTTTGAAAGCTGCAACGAGTGCAGAATGGTATAGCTCCGTGGCGGCGAACCTTTGGCACTCCAGATGTTATGGACTACAATTCCCATCAGCCCCTACCAGCATGGCCAACTGGCGAACCTTTGGCACTCCAGATGTTATGGACTACAATTCCCATCAGCAGCTGCCAGCATGGTCAATTGGCGAACCTTTGGCACTCCAGATGTTATGGACTACAATTCCCATCAGCCCCTGCCAGCATGGCCAATTGGCGAACCTTTGGCACTCCAGATGTTATGGACTACAATTCCCATCAGCCCGTGCCAGCATGGCCATTTGGCCATGCTGGCAGGGGCTGATGGGAATTGTAGTCCATAACATCTGGAGTGCCAAAGGTTCGCCACCACTAGACTGCTGGTCAGAGCCAACTGTCAGAAGCATGTTGTAACCCCCAATACTTACAGCAGTCGCATTGACCACCAATCCACGCCTGGGCCCAGTTCAAGGTGTGGATTTCAAAGTTACAAGGTTTGGGATTGGAGCCATGTAACTTCTGCTGCCTGAGAAGGAAGGTCACAGGGAGAGGCCCTCCTGGCCGCACCATCAGTCAAAGGAGAGAGAGAGCCGGTTCAAGGGTAACCCCATGGTCACAGAACAGCCTCCTTGGGGAGGTGTGCTTGGCCCCCTCTCTTCTGATTTCTGGAGGCAGCTGAAGAGTTTTATTTAAAACTGCATTTTATTAAATTACTATTAGTCCTAAATTGTGGTTTTAAATTTTGGGTTTAATGCGTTTTAGTGTTAATGTGTTTTATTTACATGTTAGTTGCCTTGAGTTCCATAAGGAAGAAAGGGGGGCGAATAAATGTTTAAAATAATTATAAATAATAAATAAACTCTACTAGGGCTCAAAAGTCAGCATGCTTTGCACAGTCACAGTTTATATCGATAGCATTTATAACAAGGAGGGTGTGGTAATGAGGAGAAGCTAGGCAAACGTATTGATTTGGAGCTATTTCCATTAAGCAATAGATAATTATCTCTTGTTTGGTGAAAGCGCAGCTGGAAGGAATTAATCACACAACAAGCAGAAACATGAAGAAACTTATGCACACACACACACACACACCCCGCCTCATATACACACACCTCAGCTGCCAGGAAGTAGCAGACAATGACTTCGATCCAGAGAAAACATTTTCCAGTGGCAGAAATGAACTTTCCTCCCTCCCTCCCTCCTCCCACTGCAGCCGGCCAGTCCTCCTCAGAATGGGGGAACCCCGAGAAATGACAGGAAGTGGGATCTGCAGCAGGGAAAGGGGAATCAGCAGAAATGGCCAACTTCGTTTGGCACCAACCTGTGAAGCATCACAAAGGAGCAGTGATGACAGTTCTATACTGACCAACCCCGCCGGCGAATCGTGCCCAGGGCTACCTGCACATCCCCTAAGAAAAAAAAAATCTGTACTCAGACAACTCTGCAGGGAGACAAGCTAGATTTTGTCAGTTCATATAATTTATCATACTTCGTGTATATTTACCAACTCTGCACAGTGGGCTCTGGTTTGCTGAAGAAGAGTAAAGATTGGGAGACGTTCTAAAAGAGTTTGTTCATGTGATATGACTACGGTTGAAACACTTGACCATTCTTTGTTTCTATGCCCTAAATACAATAAGATACGCATGAAATACATGAATTCCATTTTCTTGCAATGTTCTCAGTGGCATGAGTGTTATAAGATACCCAGTCTCCTGAACAGCTCTGATGTGCTCTTTTGTGAAACTGTTGCAAATTTTATACTGGAAATTAGTAATTTTAACAGCATTTCTTAACCTTGTTTTGTTTTAAAATTTTGTCCTGTTTTATATGCCAATAAAGGCGTGTGTTGTTGGGAGACACCCCCAATCATTGGGAAACTTATTCAGCAACTTCTTTGGCGTGTGAAATTTCAGCAAGCTTTACAGCAGCCACTCGCACAAGATTGCTGCTTTTAAAAAAAAAACAATGGACGCTGATACCAGAGGCAGGTTGGCCACTGCTTTTACCAGGACACGTGCTGGTCAGCTGCGGCCCTGCAGGACCGCTGGCATCCAGGAACAAGCAGAGCTGAGGGCCAGTAGCTCCACCTATGATGAATACAGGCCCTGTGTTATAATGAATCAAACCAGACTGACAGAAGCTCTCCTCAGCCTCTGATGGAGGCCTTTCATGATTTGGAGGGAAGATCCCACAGTACAGCCCCATCTCATCAGATCTCGGGACCTGAGCAGGGTCAGTGCTTGGATGGTGGATCAACCAAGGAAGGCCCTGTGGAGGAAGGCCCTGGCAAACCACCTTACTTCTCGCTTGCCCGGAAAGCCCCTTGCTGGGGTCACCATGAGTCAGTTGTGATTTGACAGCATGGACATACAAACTCATCCTTTTTAATTGGGAACTGAATGAGGGACCCTCTGCCTGCAGACCAGATTCTCTGCTGGTGAGCACGGCCCCTTCCTTCATTGCCTGGCTCAGGCCCTTCAGCAACGTGGGATGCTGATCAAATTGGATACTTCCTACCAGTCACACTCAGTGCTTCCAAAGGGGTTAGATAAAGCCTTCCTCCTTCATAGTCTGCCTGGGGCTGTAAAAACTAGAGTCACCTGATTCCTGGCAGGCCATAATACAGGTGTGGTGAGATGTTTTTGACTTGGTGCAAGTATGAGTAAGTGAATTTTAGCAAAGGTCCCTTCCGCACATGCGGAATAATGCAGTTTCAATCCACTTTCAACATACTTTGCAGCTGGATTTTACTGTGTGGAACAGCAAAATCCACTTGCAAACAATTGGGAAAGTGGATTGAAACTGCATTATTTTACATGTGCGGAAGGGGCCAAAGATGACTAAAAAATGTTTGGGAAATGGGTTTTACAGTCTTGTTAAAATGTAGTGCCAGTTCCTATTAATAAAATTAAACAGAAGGCTGCATCTACAGAGGGGTGTGAAAACTTGAACCCACCCTGGAGGCAGCACAAGTGAAGAAATTTTGAACAGGAACAGCATCCACACAATATGTTGCCCGTCAGGCACCAGGCTAAATCCTTCCTGGCCTTGGTTCCTTGTAACTGTGGGGCTGCCTCTCCCCTTATGCTCTGCCACAACAGCTTCCTTTATTAGTGCAGGCTGATCTGCAGGCATCACCCTGACCCTGCAAATGGGCAAAATCAATAATCATCTCTTGTAGGGTGGTGGTGAAATGTCAATAACAGAGGGCCTTCCTTTTTTAAAAAAAAATTTATTGATATTTTGGATTGCTACAGATTTATGCTATACATCTTTTTGTTTCATCCTCCATATCCTCTTACCCCCTTACCCCCTCCCCCCTTCTTCTTCTCTTCTTTAAATGTGCAGCAGCAGGTCCATTCTTTCTTGCCTTCTTTTCCAGTTTTCTTCTGTGATTCCAATTTCGTTTAACCCGTCTTTGAATTCAGTCCAGATCCATATCATATCCTTTTGTTTTTCTTGCCATATTTGGTTTCTTGACATTATGTCAAAAATTTCTAATTGTATTTGTTCCCATACATATTCCAACCATTTCTGTGTTGTCCAGATTCTTTTGTCTTTCCATCCTCATGCTATTACTGCATGGGCCGCTCTGATCATAAGTTTAAATAGCATTCTCTTTCTTTGTTCTATTATTGTATATTCCAGTATACCTATAAATAATAGATCTATGTTTATCTTTATTTTTACTTTCACATATTTTTCCCTAAACACTGTAACATTTTCCCACAGGTGTTTTACCTCTGGACATTCTAACCACATATGGGTGTAAATTGCATTTTTATCCCCACAATGCCAACATTGCGGGCTGAATTCACTTATCATATATGCCAATTGTTTTGGTGTTCTGTACCATTTTAACATTAGTTTCTTCTCCAATTCTGCATATTTCTCCATTTTTATCTTATTTATATTTTCTATTATTTGTTTTATAAAATCTATGTCTTTTACTCCATCTTGTCACCATTTTTCACAGAGGACCTTCCTAACAACCTCTGGAAGTTTGTACGTAAATGCTGTCAAGTCACACCTGACTCATGGTTTTCCACCCGGATTGTCTTCTTGCCATCTGGGGTATCTTCAGAGTGGCCTTCTCCTAGGCCCTCATGGACATCCCCGGCAGGGCACCTGTTCGCAGCTCAGGCTCCACTGTTGTCATCTGAACCACTGTCGGAAGCCCATACCTACAGGAATGGAAGCAGGCATGGGGATCCAGGAGAATGGGCTTAATGTTAGGTCTTGGGCCTTGAAGCAATAAACGGACTCTGTATTGTTGATCAGTAGTGTTTATTGATAGGTGTTTATTGATATTGTTTATTGTAGTGTTTATTGATATTGATTGAAGCACCCAGCTTGACAAAGTCAGTTCTAGCTAACCTGGCTTTTGCTATCCTCTTTATTCCAATGTTAGCCCCCACCCTCCCATTTTCGCAAGAAATGTGAAAACGTTTGGAGCTGAGGCACCCCAAGGTCGGTGACAGATAGGTGACAGGTCGGTGACCTGGCATCCTGACCTGCCCCCACAAGATAACAGAAACAATCCTGGTTCTCATAAGACCAAAGTGTCAGGGGAAAGCCTAGTTATCTACTCAGTGTGTGAAGCCATAAAGTAAAGATCAAGGAAAGAATGCCCCAGAATGGCAGTGGTAACATATAGCAGGCTGGTTACATATATCTTGTAGCAATTACATTGATCTAGGAATGCATCTCAATCACCTTGATACAACCCATACATGTGCATTCTCTGCCTCCCCCCCCCCCTTACAGAGTGGCCTGCCTGAGGCCTAATTATGATGAAGTCCTGCCTCAGAAACCATCTTGCCGGTAGATGCAAACATTATCTGTTCAGGCTCAAGTCTTCTGAGCCACAGCACTGCCACCATGAGATGGCCTTCCAGAGGTTGTTAGGAAGGCCCTCTGTTATTGACATTTCACCCCCACCCTACAAGAGACAATTATTCAAGAGAGCCTTTTTGTATGCATAGCTTTGTTATATTCACAATAATAATAATAAGTGCCACCAACTCACAACTGCCTTGTGGCTATCTCTCATGGGTTTTAAAAGCAAGAAATGAGCAGAGGTGGTTTGCCTTTGCTGAATATAATCTTTTAAACTCTGTACATATATAGCAGGCCTAAGTCATCCCTGGTGGTTTCCCATCCAAGTACTGATTATGACCAACCCTGCTTAGCTTCAAAGCTCTGACAAGTTCAGGATAGTGTGGGCTATTCACGCGGCTGTGTCAGCAACGGATGGTTGTTATTCTTCTGTTTCTTACCGATGTTCATTGTTTTTAACTGGTATTTATTGGTTTTAATCTAAATGACTGTGATAATGCAGCTTAATCATTGTGCATCCTGTCTTGCAACCCTGGTGGGCAGGCTGAGGATGCTCTGAAAAAAATTGACACATGTTAGCTGTTCACTACCCGATGTTTCATTTTTGCCCTCCAAATCTACATATTTTCAGTGCTATAGTCTGACTGATGCTTTCCAATGTATACAATCTTATTTATATATTTATTAATTTGATTTATTGGCCTCCCTTTTTTGTCATACGGGCTCAGGGCAGTTCACAGTGGGCACATATTCCAATAATAAAATTAATATTATAAAACCAGCATCTACATACCCTAGAATAGGCAGGAGACCAATTGGGAGAGAAAGCAAGAAAGATTTTAAAAGGGCATAGAATAAAGAGCAAAAACAAAAAAGGGGGAAAGGAAGTGAAAGGAAAGGAGGCCAAGAAAGCTGGGCCCCACTCCTGCTCTCAACCATCGGCCCAGTTAAACAGTTCTGCCTTACAGGCCCGGTGGAATTGAAAAAGTGTCCCACCGTTACTCGATGTAGTGGGAGTCTGTCCCTTTTAGAGCTGGGGAATTAGCAAGAGCAAACCACTGGCTTAGCAAGGGGTCAGGCAAGCTCAGTGTCAAGAGCTGACTTTCTACTGAGTCTGACCTTCAAGTTTTCTGCAGCTGTGTTATCACTGTTCGCCAACAGCCCGGTTTGAGCTTGAGAACAACTTCGTGTAACTAATGTTTTTGCTATTACATTCTTTTGCTGCTCCTTTCTACTGATATTAGTGTGGCCTTGTGGGGGTAGCTGGGAGAGGTGAACTGTCTATATGAATACTGTACTGTGTGCTGAGCGGTAGAATTTCCCTTGCTGCTGTTAACAGATCACTAGTCTACAAATAAAGGTTTCGTTTGATATTGTTTCCAATATTTGTCTGAACTGAGTTGGATTCCTTACACTCAGAATCTTGGTTGCCAATTTTTACAGAGTTGCTTAAGCAAGAAATCTGCAGGAGAGTGAAATAAAAGGGAAAGTAATAAGCGTACAAGCACACAATAATGAAAGCAGAGCATACACACAGAGCATACACACAGTCCTAGGATGCATTATAGAGTTGAGGGTATTGGTTTGGAGATAGATGAAGGGAACTGGGGAATTTTTAGGGGTGATATTTTGCCAGATCCTGAAGTGATTTTAGAACAGAGCTGAATGATCTATGCTAGCTCTTGTAAAAGAAGAAACAATATATTGGGGAAAACATCAACAGAGAGAGAAGTGTCCAGAGATATTGAACACTGGATGTTGGATGAGGGGGTTACTTATAGGGGGGGGAAAGACCCTCAGGATTATGCAGAGCAATCCTTAATTTCCCAAGACAAAGAGGAGCTTTGCCTTACTGGGACAAGACAAGAGAGAAGTGATCAATTTGAGCAGTGATGCTCAGGTGCATGAGTGAAGTACTAAAAATTAAAGTTTGGAACTGATGTTAATGGGCTAAGCCAGGGAGTGCCTGAACGGACTCAATCACAGCTGCAAAACAATGGGAATGCAAATAAAGGTGGTCTTGAGAGAGAATTAGTCAGAGGAAGAAATTAATATTACTGTTGTACAGGCAGGAACACTTTGAGCAATCATATTAGCTTGTTCTTCGTTTTCTGGAGCAGATAGTCCAGGTCTGGAGGTGAAAAGCAGGAAGAAATATTGTGTTGCTTCAATCTCTTTAGGAAGGAAGCGGCAGTCTATTCTGTAAGGTAGATATGGGCAAGGACAAGACCCGACATGATTTTCTGTCCTTGTGGTACCCATGCAGAGAATGGACTTCCCATCTTGGCACTGCACTGCTAGGCACCCCAAGGTGTGGCAGAAAGGGTAGAGCTGGAAAACAGGGCTCCTTCAACCCGCCATGGGTTGGTCTGATAACACCACCAGATCAGGGCCAGAGGTGACAAGGCTTTGGTTGAGGATAGCTGGACAGTTTTCAGGTCAGGGACCACCAGTAAGTTGTTAATTGCAGAACACAGTAAGTATTTGGGGGTGGGGGTGTATTGGGAGAGGTGGTCCTGCAGATATGAAGATCCCAGACCATTTAGAACCTTAAACATCAAAACCTTGAGCCTGATCTAGCCAGTGCAGCTGATGGAGCATCAGCTGAACACATGCTTTCTACAGAGTCCCCGTGCAGCTGCATTCTGGACAAAGCTTCTGGAACAGTCTCAGCAAGTCACAGTAGTTCAGATTGGAGGTGACCATTGCATGGATCACTGTCGCTATGTCAGATAGAGACAGGTAGATGGGAAAATGTTCTAGAGTCAATGCGTCCTCCAGCTATGCCTGAGGCTGTTTCAAAGTCACTCTTTCAACCACCTTAACAGGAATAGACACTTGGCAGAAGTTGAAAGGATCAAGTAATGGTTTTTTTTTTCAGGATTGGTCTCATCACTACCTCTTTCACCTTTGCTGCAAAGACCCTGGAAATCAAAGAGATTAATAATGTCTATCCGGGGACCCAAACCCTGCCCTCACTGGCTTTCACCAGCCATGGGGCAAGTGGTAGGCTTCACAGATGGTGGCCTTCACGAATCCTGCCAACATTGGATTGGGAGAGACAGACGAATTTGTCCAACATAGGACCTGAAGACTGCCAAGAGGCCTCCAGTTTGCTAATTGTGTCAGCATTGGCAGGGAGGTCCTAGCAGAGGAATAAGATTTTAACTGCAAAAAAGCTCACAAATGCCTCACAGATAACTACTGAATTCCCGCTGCTTGAAAAACCCTCAGTAATGGCAGTCAAGAACCTAATTATTCTAAACTATTTTTCTGGGCAAGAGCTAGTGGATGTGGTAGAAGTCACATATATTCCCTTCTCGCAACTTTCACTGCCATCTCATCATATCTCATAAACATCCTATAAAATGTTCTTGCCACTTCATCACAAGTACTCTACCAAACTTGTAATCATCTAAGCTCCTGTTTTTCCTCCGTAGATCAAAAGAGACAGTTCAGGATGGGGCAAGGGGGGTGTCGGGAGCTATCTTGTAGTTCTCTACCAGCACATGTAACAAGTCACCAGGAGGTACTGGATCCTGTATTTTTGCATGTGCACACCATTAACAAAAGAGTAAAATCATAAACCGTTTTGTTCAGAATTGAAAGTGAAAGAATGTCTCTCAACAACTTTCACAGCAATGCCTCTGAGGGATGTAAATCTCACTATCAACCATGAATTTATTTCTTCCAGTTTAGTCTGACTTAAAAGATCCTTTGCCACATGACATCTTAGTCCACAGAGTACTTTAGAAAAAGATGAGTGGATTACTTGGCGACCTTTGTACATGTATGCACCTGTCTATATGTATTAAAGTATACACAGCACTCTGTTTTATGTCACATTTAAATCTATTAAAAATGCATGCATCCTTCTGAATTTAGCCTGATCCACAATATGCTACTGAGTGATCTGGTATTACCTTATCATTTGTTAACACACATGTACGCACAGTTTGAGAGCATCTAGATGAAATATGGATACTAAAACAATAGAACGTTTTCAGCGAAGAAAATAAGGACTGATGAGAAATATTCATGGAAAAATGGTTTGACCCAAACATCAACAATCATAGTGTTAGTAATACATTTCATAACTCAGAAATTTCTAAGCAATTCAGGACAGAATCCAAAAGCATCATTACTCACTTGCACAAAATATGTCAATTTCAGCTTTTGCTACCCTGTAAAATACAGAATCCAGTCTTAGTAGTCATCTAACCCAAGAGATATAATAATCAATGATTACAGGCAGCTCATTTCATATTTATCAGGCCTGCTTGCTCTCAATCCTGGCTTGAGTCCTTGAAAGAGTATGCCACAATCTGTCCTGTTGCCAAATGGCAGGCGCTGTTAATCAGTTTGTTGCACCGGGTGGCTTCTCATACAGAAATGCAGAAAAGTCTATATTTTGGTCAGGACCCTCAGGCTCCATGGATCTTAGTTTAAAAATAAACTAGCGTGGCCCAGTCATGCGTTGCTGTGGCAATTGTCCTTCTCATCACAGTCAGCAACCCACACAGATGTCCATGCAGGTCCAATGATCCCCAGCATAGCCTTTTAGGGTGGTCAAATGGAATCCCTCTTTCCCTTTTCAGTTCACATTGTTATATGGTGGTGTCTTGTTTTTTTAGTATAAGATAACCCTTTCCATTCCACAACAGAACTGTCCAGAGTGCGAATCCCGCTGTCCATGAGGCTGGTTGACACACACAGTCCTGGTTTGGGTAAGGCAGAACTGGGGCAAGGAGGATATCTGTCAGGAGGCAGATATCCTCCTTGGGGATTTTGCTGTTGCTGCTTTCTGTATGCTGGGGGTGGAGGAATGGGTTAATTGCATTTCTAACTGACTTTCAACTGTCTTCTGTATGATGTTATACTGTACCAGGTGCTGCTCAAGGTCAGTGCCTGGCCGTCTTTACCATTATCTCTTTCACAGTTCCTTTTGAGTGCGCCTTACCAGGATGGGGGGGGGGCAGCCTGCTTTAACTACTGGGTTTTGCATGGGCAAACCTCAGTTCTGGCATGACCAGAGAAGATCCTCAGTACTCAATAAACTGTTGTTCTTATACATGAGTTTATTTCAGTTTTTGGGATTCTGACACTATCCCAGTCAGGCAGCAGAGGCAGGGTGGTGAGGCGCTCAGATCGAGGCCAGCTCCCTGGGTTCTTAAAGGGCCATGTTCAAAAGAAGCAGAGCCAGTAGTGTTGGTTCATCCCCACCCTGCGGATTTTCTTAGAAGAAAAAGGCAAACTCCAGCTCGCTTTTAGTAAAAGAGAGCTGTGGTGAATATGGGTGAGGAAGTGGGTATGTGGTGGTTGAATGTGAGGGAGGGCAGAGTGAGGTGAGTGAGGATGAGCTGGATGTGTATGAGAGTATGTGTGTATGTGGTAGCAGTGGGTCAGGCACAGAGAGTGAAAGTTACCTGCGTGTGGGGGGGGGGGGGAACCCCACCTGATGTCTCACACGGCAAAGTGTGTATG
>NC_059438.1:45142705-45161514 GCF_021028975.2 Sphaerodactylus townsendi | reverse complement strand
GGTAGGGGCTGATGGGAATTGTAGTTCTTGAACATCTGGAGAGCCGCAGGTTCCCTACCCCTGCTCCAGATTGACCCACTTCATTAATTTCGAAGGATTTATCAGCACACTTTCTGGACACATCACAGGGAGGCCCTTCTCTCAGCAGAATCTCTAACAGAAACAATAAACTAATTTATGGTGAGCTTTCCCTCTCTAGATGATGCAGGAAGAACTGGTGCCTGACCTGTGCCACTGCCAATCACTTGGTTCTGTACAAGTAGGTGCCAGCAACAGCCAATCAAAGCCTGTGGTGCTTTTATGCATTTGAAGGAACTAGACATTCTGACTTTCTCAAGGAAAGGAACCTTGACCTCTCTTTTGTACTTAGAGCTTAGATTCAGCAGCCAATAAAAACTTGTGAAATATGTGCAAGAGCTGTCTATGTTGCCATATTAATCCAACTGGAACATATACATTCAATTTAATTAAGAATCAGAAGATCATCATAATAAGCCTATCAATACAAGTTTTTTCCTAGGATACCAACTTCCTCTTAGATGACTCTGATGCAGTTTTTACCTATACTCAGGTGGATTCTGCACATGTCCAGGAGCAGAAGGAGCAGCAGTGTACATGACACCAGCGCCGGCCTGGGGCTGTTTGCCCACTTGTGTGTGGGTGGCCCCGGTGTTGCTGCGGCCCGCTGCGGCACCTTGGCATGGAGATGCGCCACTTTAAAAAAAAACTTACCTCCTCCTCCCTGAGTAGCTCCGGCAGGATGAGGAGACCCCCCCCCATGGCCTTGGCCATGGCCCAGGGGTTGGGGGCAGGGTGTGCGTCCCCTCATCCTGACAGAGCTACGCAGGGAGAAGGACGTAAGTTTTTAAAAAGGGGCACCGGAAAACGGCGCCTTCCTCCCAGTGCCATTCGCTCGGTGCTGGGTGGATTCTGCCGCTTTCTAAAATGTCCAAGGTCCTTCCCTTATGTATCTTTTCCAGCACCACATTGGTTTGTTCATTAAACAAATTTAAGCCGTTGATTAGGGTTTTAACATCTTCTGAGAAGGAAGAAGACTACAACCAGGCATAACAGCTCAAAGCAATCTCGTTAGCCATCATTCCGCTGGTGGTATGGGCCAAGTGCTCGGCAGTAGTTATTTGCTGCCTGTCTAGCTGGGCTTCTTCCATCTGTATTAGCCCGACTAGCGTCTTTTTATCCTCAAATAAAGATGATATATGTCGAGAAACCTTTTCTCACGGCATTACTTGATAGCATTCACAATTCTAAATTCTAGAGACCCAAAAGAATAGAATTTGCAGCCCACAGTATCAAGATGTCTCCCCTCTTTATCTGAGGGAAAAGAGTTGGAACCTGTATGGTAGTGTGAGGAAACTGCCTCAGTTATAATAGAATTGGCTGGGATGGGTGTGCTGGAATAAAAATTCCACCCCATCCTGCTCTAATTTATGAAAGCCTTCAAACCTTTTAGTGGAAACGTAAGATGAAGCTGATTTGGACCAATTCTGGAAAGTAATAGCTTTAAACTCTTTAACAACAGACAAAGGCAAGGGCCTTGAATCAGGTACAGATAATACATTTAGTATGGGGTCATCATCAACAAGAGACAGTAATCTTAGAGCATTAGCCATGCATGCCAACTGTTCTGAATATGAACAAGAATTGTCAAAGATGCATAATTGTCCAAAGAGTCATCTGCAGGTAGGGAAAATTCCTCTCAGTGTCTGATACACAGTCCTGAATATTGTCCAGTCCTAGTGGGGCTTTCTCAGAGCAGTCAAGTGTGTGGCCAAAGGCAGTCTCATGTCCATGTGGGGACAAGGAGGGTGGAGAGGATCCACAGTGTCCATGAGGATCGTCAGTGATGCAGAGTGGCCAGAGTGCGATCAGCCCTGTTGTGCAGATCATAGCCAGCTTGACACAATGCCCTAGAAGCCTCAGGCAGCCACACATCATTCGGAGCATAAAATTGTGGAGGAAGGTCTGCAGAAGACAAAGGGACCTCAATAACCTCATCTATAGTCATAGACGATGATAGTTCACCGAATGATAATGTTAGCATCAGTGATGGGATTCAAAAATTTTAACCACGGGTTCCGATGGTGGTGGGATTCAAACAGTCGCGTAGTGCCAATGGAGCAGAGTGGGGCACAACATGGCGGGGGCATGGTCCGAGCGTTTTGGGTGCGGGGATTTCCGGAGCAGGGTGGGTGGTACTAAAGCAGGGGCACTGGGCAAAATCTCCCCTCTCCGCCCCGATGCCTCCTGGGTAGACAGTTTTGCAAAACAGAGCCAAGCACTGAGCAAAATCTCCCCTCCCCATCCCCATGGCACGAGGGTAGAAAGTTTTGCCAACAAGAACCAAGTACTGGGCAAACTCTCCCCTCCCCATCCCCATGGCACCAGGATAGAAAGTTTTGCCAATAGAACCCAAGCACTGGGCAAACTCTGCCCTCCCCATCCCCATGGCACCAGGGTAGAAAGATCTGCCAACAGAACCCAAGCACTGGGCAAACTCTGCCCTCCCCATCTCCATGGCACCAGGGTAGAAAGTTTTGCCAGCAGAAACCAAGCACTGGGAAAACTCTGCCCTCCCCATCACCATGGCACCAGGGTAGAAAGATCTGCCAACAGAACCTAAGCACTGGGCAAACTCTGCCCTCCCCATCACCATGGCACCAGGGTAGAAAGATCTGCCAACAGAACCCAAGCACTGGGCAAACTCTGCCCTCCCCATCCCCATGGCACCAGGGTAGAAAGTTTTGCCAGCAGAACCCAAGCACTGGGCAAACTCTGCCCTCCCCATCACCATGGCACCAGGGTAGAAAGTTTTGCCAGCAGAAACCAAGCACTGGGCAAACTCTGCCCTCCCCATCACCATGGCTCCAGGGTAGTGTAAAGGATTCAATGGTGTTGATGGTGAAGTAACCTTGAGTGCATTCCACAGCCCGGGCGATGGGCCAGATGCATCGGCGGAGACTTTATCTTTGCGCGGGAGATGAAGCCTCTGTTCCCATGGGAAGCAGGAAGGGGGGATGGGGTGACCGGTATTATAACCTGTGCTTCTGGCGGGAAGTGTCATTCCTGCCACTGCGTGTACTTGAGCTTTCTAAGATGTCTTAATAAATGGACTTTTACTCCCAAAGCCTTTTATTTCTGCGTCTATGGAATTCCTTACATTGTGGCGGGAATCACTAATTCATCTATATTCCTGTGCGAGTGTGGACCTCTTTGTTCTATGCGATGGGAGAGGTTGAATTTTACTGCAGGAAGGTGCGCGTAGCTCCCCCAAAGAGGGCTCCGACCAATCTTCCCTTTCTTGGATCTGGAGGAACCAGCAGGAGAAGCGGGCTTCGCTGGTGGCTTCTTCCCCGTCCCTCGGGGATCAGCACGGTAGTCTTCCTTTAATTCGGGTGGAACGGGGACGTGACGGCGCGACCATGGGGACTTACACGCTGAGTCGTTTAGGGCGCTGTCCATGGATCGAGCGCCTGTGGATCGGGATCTCTACCCGCTGCGGTGGATTACAAACCTCCAGATGCAACCTGTCATGGAGGAGACGGGCTTGACCACCTTTCATCGCGGCAACCCAGGAGTCCATTGAACGCATTCCTGGACTCGTATTTTGGTGATGCTCCCAAAGAACCACCGTGGGCACAGCTTACTGGGGCCCGTCCCAAAGGACACCGCGAGGACTAAACCTGGAATTGGGAGGGAGTATCCGTGCATCGCTTCCCAATCGGACCCCCTAATCCTCGGGCCAGCAACGCGCACCGGAGGTGCCTCGGGGAGCCACCGGGTGGCTACGGGCGTTAATGGTACCTCCGATGCCCCGCTTCCAGACGCACGGCGAGACCGAGGAAAGCCTGCCTTCCCAGCCGGACCGGCTTCCTCTCCCATCGAGAGAGGACTGGGATGAGGAAGTGGGACGACCGCGCAGAGGCCCAAGCGGTATGGAACCGTGGAACGCCAGCTATGGGAGGAGGAACGCACAAAGGTAAGTAAGAGCGCGAAAACCTGCAGAGGTAGGGACCGGGAACAGCAAAACGCAAAGAAGTTCAGCTCGAAGTTGGACCGCGTACAAAGACGCTACCTAAATCCATACAATATGCCCAGAATCGGGTCAGTCCATGATAAAAGTCCTAGAACATTCCAGACTGGATTTACAACGGCAACGCCAAAGCTGCTTCAGGCTCTAGCGCGACGCAAAGTGAGCTCATACTCGAAGCCCTTAAACGGGACCTTAACTGGCTAAATTGGAACGAAAAGCTGCTTTGCATGCGCGCATTCGTGATGCATTGGCTCGCAAGGAAAGGGATCTGGCTGGCGCCTGGAGAGGGAACTAAGGAGGCAGCAGACCGGGAAGACCCAAGTTGGAGTCTATGCTGTTACTGATCATGCCGGTGCCAGGGGGGCCAATGCATCTGGGTCCTGCCACTCCAAACGCCAGCGGCACCGCCAGCTTCCCCGATTCCGGCTCCCCCTGCATAACAGCGCTGCTCGCTCCAACCTGCTCAACCTCGCAAGAACCACCTCCCCAGCAGGCGCTAAGAAGGCACGAACGGGCTACTATCGGCCTCCCGAAGTACCAGCCCGTTTTGGACGGGACCGGCTTCCAAACTTCCTACTTCATCTTGCAACTCAATGCCCACTTGGAAGACTAAGTGATGGATCTATACCGCCCTGAACGCCAAAAAAATACGGGACATCGGCTAAGTCCTGGATGGGGCAGCAGCCGACTGGTTCGGTGGACTCGTTTTGGATTTGCAGGATGAGGACTCTCGTACAGCGCCTCGTGATTCTCCAAGCTTTAAGAGCGCTTTCAAGATCCAGGCGCTGGAGAATGAAGCTATCCGCATTCATCAAAACGCATCCAGCAAGGCAACCGCCTCGCTTGCAGAATTTGTCCGGTGAATTTCCGCGGCGCGGCTGCCTCGACTTCCTCCTGAGTGGCCTGAACGCATGAAATGCGAATACTTCTCGGATGCTGTGGACAGCAAAACTACTTGAAACGGTGCTTTTTAATTCGTCTCGTACTCATTGCAGATTAATCCAGTTAGTCTCCAGCGGCGTCTCGCTTGGAATAACACGTCAATAAGGAGGTCAGCCCACGCCCTAAAACCACCATAATACTGTGTCCACCGCCAAATCGCTTCCAGCCGCTCCTACCGAAACCACCTCTGGAACGCCGCCGCCGACACTTGGGTTGTGTCTTTACTCAAGTGAGGGCCAGGTCATCTAGCCGCCAACTGTCCTAAGAAGCAAAAACCAACCGCTTCCAGTTTCCAGCACGCACTCCGGCCGGCCAAACCACCACGCAGGTCAGGGCCGCCTCCCACTGGCTCGCTGCCTAAAGCGGTGACCGGTTGCCACCCAGAGGAGGGGGAAGCAGCTGTTTGTCTTTCTTCAGCCCCCATGGACATGTGGGCCCTAATTCTGACGCGGTGAGTGAACCGCAGCTTCCCATTACTGTTCAAGCATTTCTGGCCAACCCCGCTAAACACACTCGCATTATAGCCTCGGCCCTTGTGGATTCCGGCTGCTCCCACTGCTTAATGCGGCCCCAGGTGGCAGAGGGAGCTCGGTCTAGACCGAATTCCCCTGGCTAAGCTCCATACCATTCACCCAAATGGGACGGGTAGCCCCCTCGGAAACGAAGGACCGTCCCCGTACAAAACACAGCCGGTTCCCCTCCGTTACGCCGACCATTGGGAGAAAATTAGTTTCGCTTTGGCACCAGTGGCCAAACACTCCATAGTTTTGGGCATGCCTTGGTTATTGTTGCTACGAACCAAAAAATTCATTTGGAAGGAAAGGATCCTAGAATTCACTGACCCTCCTGGTGGTGAACATTATTGAACTGGGAAGAAAACCCAACGCCTCCTGACACACCCCCCTCTCTGGCTTCCTCAGTGACTGCCCCGATTCTATTGGCATCCCACCTGCATATCAGGATCTAGCCAGAGTTTTTTCAGGAGCAGGAATGCGATCAGTTGCCACCCCACAGAGACACTGACTGTAAAATTGTCATACGCCAACCAGGGGCACAACCACCCAAGCGGGTAGTAATCTACTGCGATGAGTCCTTAATGAGGAGAAGGAACTTCGTGCCTTCTTAGATAAGAACCTTGCTCGCGGGTTCATACGACGGGCTACCAGTAAACACAATAACACGCCAGTTCCGCTTTGTTTGTCAAAAAGAAAGATGGGTCTTTACGGCTTTGCACAGATTATCGAGGTCTCACGCGGTCTCCCTGTCCAATAACTATCCTTTGCCTTCGATCAAGGACCTTTTAGATGCACCCGGCACCGGACGCATTTTTACTAAATTGGACTTGAGAGAAGCTTACTACAGAGACAGAATTGCTGAAGTATATGAACACCTGACTGCGTTTAATCACAAAGTTTGGACAGTTTGAATATTTAATAATGCCATTCGGGTTAAGTGGGGCCCTCGGAGCTTTCATGGCCCTTATCAACGAAGTTCTCCATGACTTACTGTACAAGGGAGTGAAGTTGTATACTCTAGATGACGTTTTAATTTACTACGCGAAACTATTGAAGAGCATGAAATATTGAAGTTAGAGAGGTAGTGGTGAAACGCTTGCTTGACAAGCTTCTCTCTCTTTGCCAAACTCTCCAAATGCTGCTTTCATCCAGACCCCTCCATTGACTATTTGGGTTGCGATGGATCTCTCACCGAGGGGCTTAACTATGGATCCCTGCTTCAAAAGAGTGATGCAGTCACTCCAATGTAAGCCTGCCCCACCAACCGCGAAAAGAACTCCAGTCGATTTCTTGGTTTTGCTAATTTCTATACGTGATTTTATACCCCAATTTGCTGAACTGGACTCTCCCTCCTCACAGACCTCATACGCACTAAGGGTAAAGATCCACTGTCCGCCAAGCCCGGGGCCCCCCTTTTCTGGTCTGAGAGAAATGTCAAAAGAGCAGCCTTTCAACTATTAAAATTCATGCGTTTACCACCGAACCTATCCTAAAGCACCCTGACCCGGATCTCCGGGGCTTGTGGTTCACGTGGACGCCTCCGGACAAAGCACTTGGGGCAGCCCTGTTGCAAGTGAAAAAAATAAAGATGGTAGACGCTGGTTCCGTGGTGCTTTATTTCTGTCTAAAAAATTCTCTGGTGCCGAACTTTCCAACTGGACTGTGGGTGACAAAGGAGACTGCGGACCATCAAAGCAGCACTACTCCACTTGGCGCCCACTGGCTGGAGGGGGGCTAAACACCCTTTCAAGTTTGGTCCGGATCATAAAACCTGGCAGCTCTTTTCCCACCCCTTCAAGATGTCCGCAAAACAACTTCGTTGGGCTGATTTCTTTTCTCAAGCTTCTCTTTTACAGTCCATTTTTTCCCTGGGAAAACCAACAAACTTGGCTGGACGCTGGCGCTCAAGGCGCCACCCGAGGGGGGGGGGGTAAGGGGCTGCCTTTACAATACATTCCACGCACTGTTCTTACCCCCTCCCAGTTGGGGTTGGCTGTCACCCGATCTCAAGCGCCCACTTCTCCTCCACCTCGCTCCCAGTCCTCGTCTCTTCCCCTTTCCTCTGCGGGAATTGGAGTGAGGCGGGCCGCGTCGCGATGAGCCTCCAGCAGCCCGAAGGAGACTCCCAATTGCGTTTGGAGAATGGAGTTTGAGCGGAGTGGGGGGAATGTTGGTACGCGCCTCCCTCCCCTCCGCCAAGCAAGTTCTTGAAGCTTGCCCACGCATGCCCGTTCAGCTGGACATTTTGGCTTTTTTGAAGACTCTGCACTTAGCCGCCCGCTTCGGCAGTTCTGGTGGCGCTGCAAGCAATGCCATAGTTAAGACATTATTGAAGGCATACATTAAAGGCTGCTTTCGGGTTTGTGCAGAAGCCAAAAACCATCCCAGGGAAAGCCCCATGGACTATTGAAACCTTCTCCGGTAGCTTTCCCTCGCCTCTTGGGGAAGTCATCTCTCATGGATTTCTATTACGGATTTGCTCCTCGAAAGTCATGGCAATACGGTTTTATGGGTGGTGGTAGACTCTATTCTCTAAGCAAGCTCCATTTTATTCCATGTGCTTCCATCCCTCCTCCGGCTCCTAAGTTGGCAATTGAAGCTGTTGTTTTTTATTCAACATGTTTACCGTCTCCATTCCGCCCCCGTTCAAAGGTGGTTCTCCTCGACCGCGGCCCCCAATTCTATCTCAAAAGTTCTGGAAAGCGCTTTTGGGGATTGTTGGGGGGCGCCCGGCCTTCGCCAGCCCCTTCTACCATTAATGCGTTTCAAAGTGACGCAGGCGATGACGGAGAGAAACTTAACAGAACCCCTAGAGCGAGTGAGCTTTACGCTTGTTACACCAACCACCACCAAGACAATTGGTGCGAAAGCTTATTCCGCTATGGCGGAGTACTCTCTATAACAATGCGGTTCATAGTAGTACAAAGAAAACCCCCTTTGAAATTGTGTCTGGTCGCTCCTTCCACAGCCCGTTGAATCCACAACTACCCGCGAGCTGCTTTTGGACCCCCCCCAGAATTTCTCAACAATGGATTTCATCCCTTAGCCGAGGGATGGAAGTCGGGTCCAGACCGGGCCTCTTTACAAACAAGCAAAAGGACTTCCCAAAAACTGGTAAGCGGATAAACTTACCGCTTTCCGGGATTTCCCTCTGCGTGTTGGGTTCCTGGGTGTACTTATCTACAAAAAAATCTCCAGAAGATCGATACATAGATATTCCAAACTTGGCAAGAGATTTGTGGGACCTTTTCAGATTACTAAAGTGATTAATGATTAATGCACCGTCCCCGCTTAGATTTTGCCTTAACTCTTCTTAGGGTAACATCCATCCTGCTCTTCCATTCCAGCTTACTCAAAGGGAGGCTCCCCGCTCTCCGATGCCTGGCACTCCACTCCGCCGGAGAGGCCCCCCACCGGATCTATTATTGATGGCCACAAACACTCTGTAAATTGACGCTTATCCTGGACTCTCACCAGCTTTAATCGCAGAACGCTTTGCAATATTTAGTTTCTTGGGTGGGATATTCCTCTGGGTATAATCAATGGGTTTATTCCGAAAACATCGAAGCCCCCACCCTTATTGCTGCTTTCCACCGCGCCTTTCCGCACAAACCTGGGGGGAAGGGGTCTTCTTTAGGGGAGGCAGAGTGTAAAGGATTCAATGAATTGTTGATGGTGAAGTAACCCTTGAGTGCATTCCACAGCCCGGGCGATGGGCCATAGGGATGCATCGGGCGGAGGAACTTTATCTTTAGCAGCGGGAGATGAAGCCTCTGTTCCCATGGGAAGCAGGAAGGGGGGATGGGGTGACCGGTATTATAACCTGTGCTTCTGGCGGGAAGTGTCATTCCTGCCACTGCGTGTACTTGAGCTTTCTAAGATGTCTTAATAAATGGACTTTTACTCCCAAAGCCTTTTATTTGACAACAGATTTGACAACAGAACCCAAGCACTGGGCAAACTCTGCCCTCCCCACCCCCATGGCACCAGGATAGAAAGTTTTGCCAATAGAACCCAAGCACTGGGCAAACTCTCCCCTCCCCATCCCCATGGCACCAGGGTAGAAAGTTTTGCCAACAGGAACCAAGCACTGGGAAAACTCTCCCCTCCCCATCCCCATGGCACCAGGGTAGAAAGTTTTGCCAGCAGAAAGCAAGCACTGGGCAAACTCTGCCCTCCCCATTCCCATAGAATTCCAGAATTAACCTTTGCTTTCCCAAATGAAGTGCTGGATGAACATAGATACATTTTAAATTTTATTGTCACAGAACACGTTTGGATTATAAATTTCACAGGTAGACAGACATTCTAAAAACATGTCTCAGTAAGAGAGCTATTGCTATTTTTGAAATGCAATTATTCCAAAATCCATGCAATTAATTATATAATTTGACAAAGGGATAAGTAAATGCAATAATTGTGTCACATTCCAGTAAAAATAATTCCTGTGTTTCATTGTGGATCATGACTTTATGCAGTATTTCAATTTCTGAAGATCAAGGCACTTTGGTCAATTATATTTCATAGAGCATGTTCACAGAGAATGTTCACCTTAGTATTTCACGTACACAAGAACCTTACCAATATTGCAGAAGAGATCAACCACTGAATAAACAAAAGGAACATGTGTTTGCTTAAAATATGACGTAGTTGTATGGTACAGTGAGCAATTAATTGCACATTTCAAAATTTGACATTACGCATACATTACATTGGAGAGAAAGATATCAGACAAACTTACCAGGTTTGAAGGTAATTAGACAGGATCTATTAGTGCAGGTTCCTTCTGGGAATATCATTATCTAAAAAATACAAACACAACCCCAAAATCTTCTACACATTACTTCATACAGTACATTTTCTGGATCCCTTTAAGAAGTGTATGTTTTAAAAACACAACCCAGAATTGGATCCAGTCAGTCTTCTCACTTTATCCTGCCCAATTACTCTCCTTCTTAGAGCTCACATCCCACATGGCTTTTGTCCATGCAGATCCCATGATCCCCCAAGAACATAATTTTCTGATGGTCAAAGGGTATTCCTCCTTCCTTTCTAACCAGGAAAGCAGCTAGTTGGATGCAGCCTATGAAGGTGACATAAACACATTACAAAATAAATCATAATTTGTTCATGATGTGAATGACCCACTCATCTCCTAATTTCTTTTCTCCTTTCTACTGCACTGAGACTGAAAGCTTTCAAAATCTGGATGTCTTCTTTCAACCACAATTTGTTCTGATGTTTGAATTCAGCTGCATTATCAAACTGTAGTTTGTTTCTTGCTCAAAGACCAGGAACCTAAATCAAAAATAAACTGCCTTACTGGGATTCAAATAATTTATCAACTGGTTCCGATGGTGGGTGTGAGACCTCAGTCCCAGAATAAAGCGACCTGTAGTTTTCTTTTAAAAATGGTAGACCTTATTGAAGACTAAAGCATAACGAGTGATAGACGATTTCTGAGAAAACATAGCATAAACCAGATCTTAAATCCCTGCTGCCCTTGGCCCACCCCTTGCCGGGCCCAAGGTGCCATAGCTGCAACAAGGTAACAAAGGGGAGAATACCACCATTCAGATACAAAATTGAAGATACAAAAGGCAAAAACCTAGCCACACTTCGGAGGGCCGTGGCCCCATCTGACTATCATTTTGCTGTAAGGAAGGGAGGGGGAAGTAGACGAGCTGGCACCTAGCCAAGGCCAATGGCCCTCTGGATGGGGGGGGGTGAGTCGTTGCCAGGAAGAGACTCATCCTGACATTGGGCTTCAAATAATTTAACAACTGGTTGTTTACAAGCACCATTTTAACAACCGGTTCTGCTGAAGTGGTGCGAACCTGCTGAATCCCACCACTGGCCTTACACTCTTCTAACTAATTTTAATACACTTTGAAGGGTAACTCCGTACAGGATTAAAATCACATGTTGAGGTCAAGCAACAAATTTCAATGTGTTACAGTGTCTGAATTCATATAACAAACTGTGATGAGATAGAGGACTGCCTAAACCAAGAAGCCTTCAGTCTTGGTGTAGGGGCGGGGCGGGCCGGGGTAGGGCGGAGGTGGGGAGATGACAAGAAGCTCAGGCTCATTTACATCTCCAACAAGTCGCTTGTGGTGTCTAACTGCATTCTTCATGTTTGCTTTTCCTATAAAGCTGAAAAGTTCAAAAACTATTTGACATTATTTAAAAATTTCAGAAAGATCTTCAGATCACGCTTGGAAACATTCTACAAAGGGAAGGTGATCTACAAGAAAATGTATGGAACGCCTGGATTCTTTCAAGTATCTTTGAAACTCTCTCATATATAGAACTACAGGCTTGAAAAGTTAACAGGTCCCACAGCTGGAAAGGCTGCAAGAGTGATAAAAATGACTTTTCCCATCTCATCTGAAGAAAAATCATTCTCTCCTTAAAGCTGAAAGTGCTCATGAAAGAAGGGCAGATGTGCCTCCCCATTCACTATTTTATCCATGTACTGTACCTGTTTTCTGGATCAGGGAATGAATCACTTCTCAAGGAGTATGTGACCTACCACACAAACTATTGGTGCTCAATAACAAGCAGTGTTATAAATGTAAAACTTAGTAGAAGTACCATATTCTTGAATCAAGCCCAAATTTGTAGTGGAGATATAATTAGGACGAAGAATTGAGTGTAGACTATGTTTTTGTTTGTATTACATTCAGATATTAATTTAAACCAGAATATTCAAAGCTGCACACTGTACAACTGTAAATTTTAACACAATTGTATTATTTTACATTAAAGAGTACATTTTATTCATCCTGAAAATTAAAGGTCCTTCTAGGCCTTTCCCATCCTAGATGCCGCTAAGCTATAAGCATGTGATATCAGTCACGTGACAGGAAGATGAGCAGCCAGAACCACAACTTTGTCAGTGCCAAGACCAGGACTGTGCTGGTAAAGCTGAGCACCAGCGGGAGGTCTACAGTAGAGGAATACATTGTGGAGACAGGCCAGAATGTGTATAAATTGTATTTAATCAAGAAATATGGAAAATCCAAATGAACCAAAGAAGCTAAGAATCAAAATGGTTCTCTGTGTATAGTGACCAAAAGCCTGCATTTTTGCAACAGGTCAAAGGAATGTTTTAAGCTTGTCAGTGACTATGCAGGCAAGCAAGATAACATCTTTAGTATCTTGGCACTGAGGGCCAACGTGACAGCAGAAATATGCATTTTATAACTTTGGTTTTTGGGTTAAACATGAATGTGATTAGTTAAATGGGAATAAGTGGTTTTTCTATATAGTTAAATGAACACATAAATGATAATGAGAAATTCACATGTATTTGTATTTCACTATAATTCTATTGTTTTAGAATCATGTTTGTAAAATCTTTTAAAATGTTAGAAACATTTCATGCTGGGGAACAGAAAAGTTTTATGAGCCTAAGGAATCCTGCATTGCCTAAGGACATCTCTCTCTGGGAGAAACTTAGCAAAACAGGTTTTTCTTGGAGACAGCAAGCTAGTTTTATGGCTGCCCTTTGCATATGGGTAGAGGGCATGCGCTAGCAGCGTTTGACGTAGAATAACAGGCTGTCTTACTGTGACCAGGAGACAGATCTGATCCAATGGGGTTTGAACATACATGCTTGTAGCACGTGAAACTTAAGGGGATGGATTATGTGACGTCTTTGCATCTATAAAAATTAAGGCTCTTCCTCTACTGGGTGTGCCTCACATTCTGTAGAGTTCACATTCTGTAATCTTATCTATATTCTGCTAAGTAAAAACTGTCTGTTTCTAATGTCAGATGTCTTTTGCTTTTATTTCTAATTTTAAGTTTTTCTTAAAACTAATTCAGCTGTGTAGGACCAGAAACGCAGTCCTGGCCCCACAACATCAAGTATGAGAACCTTGACTAATCTGCTGTGAACCACTTCATCTTGTTGCTCTGCTGCTCCTTTCAGGGAGGGGCTTGGCACTTCTGCAATTTATACACACAGCACAAAAAATATGGCGACTTTTACAGAGGTTCGGGAGTCAGAACATGTAGCTCCAAGACCCACAGGCTGAAGACCACTGTTGTAAACAGGGGAGGATGACGGGAGAGTTCATCTTGTATGTACTCCTATCTGGCTAGCTGCTATTAAAAACAAAATGCTAGGCTAAAATATCTAAATAAATGAAAAGTTCAGCTGGAACTTTATTCTAAAAGTATTTTTATGCTATATCCAGAACCTAGGGGGCAAAGAAATCTATTTCTGAACAGAAATGCCATTCTCAGAAGAAACAACAGATAGAAGAAGAAACAAAGTCAATCAATACTGTTAAATCACAGCACCTGTGGCCATTTGCCATTTGACTGAGCACGTCGTCTTATTTCCTCAACAGTTTTTCTTCGGGAATCCTGATCTGATCGAGATACAAACACGGGTCGAATGTATTTGATAAGAGCTGGGAAAGAAACAAACACAGATATCCTAAATATATCCCTTTATTACTGTTTACAGTAGCGCAATGAATACATGACATTCTTGTATAGAGAAAGAAATAAGCAACTGTTTACAAAACACAATTCAGAACAAAATATGATGGACGCTTCATCTTTCTTCATCTTTATCCTCTGCTAAAATTTAGTCCTGACTATCTGTGGTGTACAAATCTGGATGTCCAAGTTTTCGGGGGGCCGGCCACTGATGTGTACCCCCTCCTTGTTCTCCTTTACCTCCTGGGCCCCTTAACATCTATGGGCCCCTCGCTCCCCTTCCTTTTCTGGGAGGGTTTTAATGAAGATTTTAAAGCTGGACGCCAACATTTCTGCATGGTATGCTGTTACTACTCTGGGATTTTAATGTTATGTTCAGTGGAGCCTATATTATATGTGATTATATTTGTTTATATGCTCCATCAGTGTTGTTTTAATTTATGCTGTGCACCGCCCAGAGCCCTTCGGGAGAGGGGCGGTATATAAAACTGATAATAAATTAATAAATAAATAAATTCCAATCTTTCTCTCTTTGTGCTCCTGAGTAGATCATATCTTAGGTGACTCCTGTGAAAGGGTCCTTCGACCCCCAAAGGGGTCGCAGCCCACAGGTTGAGAACTGCTGATCTAATGAAACAGACCATAATATTTCAAGCTAAGTTCTACCACCTCCATTTAGGAAACATAATGCCATCCTGTCTGTCCTTTTCCTTGTGAAATATGAAGCTATTTCCTCTGCAGGGACCTTTCCTATAGTAGCTTAAGCAGAGCTAGACTGAACAGCACAGTTTCCTTTACAAGAGTACTGAAGCAAACAAATCTACCATCATTTATTATGCCTTAACGTATTCCACCAAGCCTGTGCACACACAGGGGATTACTGAAAATCACAGAAGCTACCAGCAGTCTTTCTGAGGGAAAAAGTCATGATGTAGTTTGAGAAAGCATTAGCTGTCACTTCCTACCAGCTCATACAGTTTGCAAACACACAACTGTAAAGACTAGCTGTTTCTTCACAGAACATGAAATATAGCTTTGAACTGCTCTTCAGCCTTTTGGCCAACTGGAGAACTATATCAAACACAAAGGCAAATATACCCGTCTGCACCTTATAATCTTGATCAACTAATCTTCTCTTCTACAGGTTGTTGATGAAAATTTTTGTAGAAGAGCTTCTAAAATTAAGTTTAATTGTGTAACCTTTGTTATAATAAATTCTAGCATGTTTACTCTCTTTACACTACTACATCTTAGGAAAATGACTAGCAGAATGGATGAAAGGTTTCCAAAGTACTAATAATAAGGAAAGGGAGAAATAAAAGAAAAATAATACAAATTCAGTCTTAAATATTATAATTAGTATGTTACTATATTAATGTTTTTATTATATTACACTAAAATTAATATTTTTGATATTATGTTTTTAAGTCATAAAAACAAAGGAAAAACATACAGATATAGGGTTGATGAAAGGAAAAACAATTTAAGTCCCCAAAACATAAAAAATCAAGATAGAAAAACATGTCTCAAAATCTTTCAAAAAGCTTGCTATTTAGATGTCTATTCTCTTCTAAGATTTTCTATTTCAATAGTCCACCAGATGGCACCCACTTTCTTGACAATTCTCTTACCAAACTTTATAGTTAAAAGGACTGAAAAAGTTACAGCTTAATCTACCAGGTGGTACCTGTCATTTTGCCTTTTTCCAGACTCCCCACTAAAAAAAAAAGCTCCAAATTGTTCATTAATAGCCTTGGTCAGGTATTGCAAACTGATCAGATGTTAGTTCCTTTAAAAAAGTTACCTTTTAACACAGTCCAAGTCAGATAAAGAGCTCCAATAGGAATAAAAAAGTAGCTCAGTTTTCAAAACTCCCTTTCTCTTACCACTAAGAAGGAAACCAAGATGGATTGGTCCATCTTCTTCTATTCTGTAGTTTTTATTTTCCAGGACCTTCCAATAGTTGATTCAGGGACTGAACTGATGAAATATTTGTCAAAAGCAGGCAGATATATCATTGCCTACTTTTGGTCTCTGGATTCCCTTCGCTCCCGACCTCCTTTCAAAGCTTCAAATCACTTCAAATTAAGTGTCCAATGTTTATTTTCAGACACAATCTATGTATGCTGAATAGAATAGAATAGAATACCTTATTTATGGTCAATGACCAAATATTATATATGCTGTGAAATCTATTACAGAAGGAAAAATAGATTTTAAAAGGAAGAAAATATAAAAATTGAAAGACCTTACAAGCAGTTTCTTCTAGTTTGTAAATTCTAACCGAATATGGTTGTCTCAAAGGCTTGTGGCTTCTTTCTAAAATTTTCAGGAAAATCTCACCTTTTGATTTATGGTCACTCCTTCTCTTAGAAGAGGTGAAAAGCAGCATACATTTTCCTTTCCATGGGTACTTTAATGCCCCTTGGTCAGAAATGCAGAGGAAGGTCTATAAAAAGCTCTCTTTTCAGATTGAAATAACTGCCCTGCTCGCAAAATTTCCTAATAATCCTTTTTGTTTTTTCCCTTTTCTTTTCTTTTCTTTTAATTCATTCTTTCTTTTTAATTCTTTCTTTTTTGCAGAAGTCAGCCTAATTTCTTATTTTAAAGTTGGATTTGTGGTTAAATTAACTGAGAAGTTTATGTGAGAATTGAACTTTGATTATTACTGAATACTGATTATTGATGAAAGAAAAACAGAAAGGAATTGAATTTCACCTAAAAGGTCAGGACCTGTGGATGGAAAAATGGACCAAAGAATAGAAATTTTGGAAGTCCAGCACAGAAGCAATACCTTGCAATTTAGAGGGATCCTAGAAGACTTTGGAAAATCAAACTTAGAAGATAGTTTTTGAAAGTTGCTTTAAGCCCATTTAAAGATTCAAGGAGACTTCCCTGATATTGACCAGATATTATGTATAAACTCAAGATTAGCATTCAAAAATAAGCTTTTGAGGAATATTCTGGACAGATTTACACACAAGAAAATGTGTGTAAACAAAAATAAATCTAATTGACGCTGTATTGTTGAAGGTTTTTACGGACAGAATCAACTGGCTGTTGTGGATTTTCTGAGCTGTGTGGCCGTGGTCTGGTAGTTTTTGCTGCTTAATGTTTTTTCTGAATCTATAGCGAGCATTTTCAGATGCATGTCATGGTAAGATGTGCCACAGAGAGAAACTCATCTTATGGTGCCAGACATAGATGCTACTCATCCCAGGCTAGACATCGAAGAAAACCTATAACAGCCAGTTCCATTACGGCAGGGGTAGGGCAGGGGTAGGGAACCTGCGGCTCTCCAATTGGCCATGCTGGTAGGGGCTGATGGGAATTGTAGTTCCTGAACATCTGGAGAGCCGCAGGTTCCCTACCCCTGCATTAGGGCTATCTTCTGAGAAGTTCACATCTGAACATACAGACAGCTTAAATCAAAACATCGGATAAAACCAACTGCAGCCATCACACGATGCCTTTTCTCTTGGATTGTATCTATTTATTTTTAAAAATAGGGTTAACAGAGCTTCAATAGCATTTTATCTTTATCTAGAATTCAAGGGAGTTTTAAAATTTGTCTTTTAAGTTTGAAGCTGTGAAATAAACAACTCTTAGCTATTGTATTACTATTGCTTATCTAAGGAATACAATTTGCAACTCACTGTGACAATTAGTGGTGTGTGTTTTTCATGAGAGAACTTTGTTAGCTAAAAGAATTGCGAGTAAATGGGGGAAAAGAAATGCAGGAGAGCAGCTGAAATAGAAAGCAACGAACATGACTTCCCACTGGCCAAACAGAACACAATTATGGACTTTTATCTTTCTCAAGAGGTTTCCCTTTCTAATCGCTTTGAGGCACTAACAGAGAATGGTGATGGAGGAGAGATTAAGGCTATTGGAGAACCAGCTGGCAGTACTAAAATTAACTCCTCTATCAATGAGATGGTGCCTATAGGGTTTAATGGTGAGGAAAGGGAAAATAATATATTGACTACTAGCAGGATGCCCGTGCTTTGCTACGTGGTTTGTTATCTGTTTTGATTGTATTTGGCTGTAGCGGTCTGGTTAACGTGAGGGTTGGTCGAGGAATACTTTTTCACAGCCTGTGAGTTAGCCTTGGGGTGACATTCAGCATACTTCCTCTCAGCCTGTCTGTGAATATCGGGGTGACAGTCCGCATACTTCATCACAGCCTCTCTATGAATTTCGGGGTGACAGGCAGCATTCAGTAGACCTGTCCAGCATTTTGAATGTTGGCATGAAATTGCTCTCTTTCACCTGGTGGGCTCCAAAAGAGGCTGACATGGGATAAAACCTCTTGCTGGATGGAGGGACTGTTTTAGTGGAAGTAGAGTTCTGTCATTTCTTTTTAATCCTATGTTCAAAGGATTCTGGTAATGGGAAAATCTTTGAGGGAACCCCATCATTTGGGAAATAGTCCTGATTTCCCTTTGGGCAGCCCTTGATCGGCTTCCCCTGAGTTTGCCCTATGAGATCTTCCACGTCTGGAGATCGTTTTGGTGATAAGAAGAGAGATATCTTCTGCCTTGAAAAATCTGGGGGCACGTTCCTGTTCTTCAGAATGAATGTCCTCTGAGTCAGAAAACCGGTATTCGTCCTCTAAGCACTCCCCCTCGCTTAAAGCGTCATCTATGAATGGTGCAATAGAATCCAAATGAGCCTCATCCCGCATCAACCCTGCTTGGCAAGGCTGACTGACTTGGACCTGAGGTCCTTGGTCTGGTGTCACTCCTGAGGGGCTAACAGATTGGGTTGATCTAGCCCAGGGGTAGGGAACCTGCGGCTCTCCAGATGTTCAGGAACTACAATTCCCATCAGCCCCTACCAGC